>NC_051155.1:64338962-64376378 GCF_013339745.2 Dermacentor silvarum | reverse complement strand
CTGAACTTCTCCGGAAACTAAGCACCACTTTCGACGTTGATTTGGTCATCGACGCGAGGACATTGTTGACATTCCTCGATACACTTCAACGCGATCTGTCCCTCCTGGCGAATATTGCCATTTTTCTTTGAAGGAAAATTTAGAACGTATGATTCCTGTGTTCTTGAGTGGCTGTCGAGGGTCAACGAAGATGTCAGCCAAGCTGGACTGACGGTTCAAACTGTAAGATGTTTTGATATTGTTTGTCGCAGTTTTCCTTTTGTCTGTTTGGTTAACGTGTTTCACTTTGACCGAAAGTCAGAAAAAGACACCGTAGTGTAGTTGCTAGAGCACCAGCTGCTGTCCTCCACGGCAGAGGTTCGATTCCATTACAGCTTGCACATCACTTTTTTGTATTATTAAAGCGAATTAGGAACCTACCTACCTACCGCAAAGTGCCAAGAATGAGACATTAAAAAGTTCGACTTTTGTTATTTCAAGTTATCTTTATAAGGTGGCGCTCTTATTATGGTAGCAGCCGCATTTTCTATTTTCTTAGTTAAATTAGCTAGCATTTCTGTGCTTCAGGTACCGAGTAAGAAGCCACACTGAGTATTTTTCTGCATTGCAGCAGCGTGTGTCGCAAGAGGATGCAGCGCCGCGACGTATCATAGCGGCTACCTGACAAAGCGAGGAGTGGCGTGAGCCTCATCGGCGTCATCGCTAGCGCCGACGCAGTCTGAGCAGCCGAGCGGACTGAGCCCCCCGCGCAGCTTTCCTCCAGATTGCGTAACTTTTGAACCCGCCGTTACATTCACCGTTATTTTTGTCAGGACCAGCCGTTAAGTTCCTGACGCGTGTTCGTTCATGAACGGCGGAGCGCCAGACTGCCTTCCACATCTTCTTTGCTCAAGTGAGTAGTCACTGCCATTTTGACACATGTCGTGTTTAGTTATTTACAGGGCTTTTCAGGCGGGAGTTTTAGGCGGTAATGAAGTTCTGCAATGAAAGCGCCTTGATTTTAACTGGAATCTCTAATATTGTTTAAGAGGCATGTTTACGTCTGCGTACGTTTCTTTTATTGTCTGCGTATTCAGGTTTGCCAAAGCTGTCTAAAATTACCTCTACGTTTCGTTGACTGGTGATCGTTAGGATGACGATGACATTCCCGTTTTGCTCAGAATGATGAGACGTGCTACAATCTTCGCGTAGCCTCGGTATTCTTCTGTCAACGCTCTTGTGCAAGATCACTGGTGTGTTTTTCCGAGCG
The DNA here is from genome assembly GCF_013339745.2 of Dermacentor silvarum. Classification (NCBI taxonomy): domain Eukaryota; kingdom Metazoa; phylum Arthropoda; class Arachnida; order Ixodida; family Ixodidae; genus Dermacentor; species Dermacentor silvarum. Next base: position 64,375,129 of record NC_051155.1, on the reverse strand, counting down.
TGAAAGATGCCCACGAATACACGCAAAACTGCCGAACGACTGGCCGCTCGAGGCAGTTTGCGTGTATTGGCGGGCATCTGTCACGGTTGAAAAAATACTTTATGTAGCACGTATTGAGCAACAGAAAGCGGTATCGGGGGTTTCTCATGTTGCTTTACAATCTTCTCATTGACACTTTTCATCTAACTATAATAATTGAGAAGTTAATTAATTAAAACAAATTATCTAACTAGGCGCAATGCAAAAAAGTAATCTGAGTATCGCCAACATTACCTTGGTTCTGTCCAGGTACGTGCCACTTGCATATTTTTATAATTTGGCTAAAGTTAAATGAAACACCCTGTATGTAGTGCACTGTTGCCTTGTCTTTTGTAACATAATCAGACAGTGCATCTATTTACAGCATCTTCTTTTCACAATACGTAACATTTTTTTTACTTCAGTCATGCAGCAAATAAATTTTGAGGTCGCACTGGCGTTTTCTTTTCTGTGTGTGTGCAAGTCTGTGCAGTAAAAAAACTCTGTTATAAAAGAAAAAAAATCCGATATACAGTTGTAATAGGCACTAGAGTTTTTTTGTAACTTACTATGCAGGCACATACCTACGTGCAAAGAGAAGGCGCATGAGGGTGAAAGCACCAATCATGTACCCTCTACAGGTGCCGAAAGGAAAACGGAGCCGCCCAAAGGGCCACCACGAAACTACTGAGCTCCAAGAACCCAGGTAACTGTTATTTCATATTAAAGTCGTACGAATTAAATTTTCAGCGTGACACATATAGATGTCAAATCTCGATAATTCGAACTCGAAGGAGCCCAAAAGTTTCTTCGAATTAAAGGAAGGACTTATTTTTGAAGTGTTCGTGCACCATATATAGCACGACGTACGAACGGTGCGAGTCGTTTATATCACGGCGTGCAAGCAGATGTAGAGCGAGGGCCACGGATTGCCCACGTCGGCCAACGCTCGCTTCGCGATAATGGCACAAAACGAAACTTCGGGAGCGGGCGGCGGCGCCGGGTGCGCGCGGACACGTCGAAGCTGAGGGAGGAGGGCGGCAGGGAAGCGGATTTGGCTTCGACGGCGGCGACCCCGTCGCTTCGGTGGCTCCCCTCACCCTCCCTCTCAACTCCGTCGTAGCTCCCCCACCTTCGACTGTCTAAGTGCGCGCCCGCCGCCGCTCCCGCCGGCTCGGGGCCAGCTAGGCCCTCTCCCTTTCGTTTCCCGCCGTTGAAGCGAGCGTTGGCCGGTTGTGGGCACTTTCGTTGCCCGAAGTGGGCCTCCGCCATTGCTTCCCTCTGCGTGGCAGCCGCAGCGTTGGCTTGGACATAGACTTGTACACGCGTGTTACGGCGCGACGAAGAAACGGCGACCTTGCCATTTGAGAGAGAGAAATTTCCGCCGCGGTTCTATTTCTCTTATTACGATAGCAATTGTATGGACACTCCAAGCGCATTTTTGCCGCCGTCGTCGTCGCCGTTATATTCCGTATAAAGTGCAACGGCGTTGAAATCGTCGCCGCGCGCCGTGTGTGGGTTTTAGTGAGTGGGTTCATTTCTGTGTAAGCAATAAATTGCATATGCAAGCACTCTAGAGCGCATAACTGTTTTATAAACTGCACGAGGTTAAACCATTGGCTTGCGTAACTATAATTGTCACCAAGGTCAAAAAGTTAGTGAAACTGGGTGGAAAATTACGGCTTATGTTCTCACCATGTGAAATGTGTGGATGACTCAGTTTTTCTAAAAAATTCTTTACAAGTGCTTGGCAATGTTACTGTGTGGCGGGTTTCAAGCAGGCAAGTCATAGGCGTGCAACATAATAATGGTTTATTTACAAGCAACTGAAGTTCTTACTGTATCCGCTTGAAGCAGCCGTGCGGCAAATGGTCGCAGTTACTCAAGGTTGCACTCCTCTGCTGTCTTTTATTTTTTAAGGAATCGCAATATATTTGCTCAATCTGAAGTATGCGATGTGTTTGATAGGCTGGTATTGAGGTATATGCTCAAGCCTTCGCCATTTCTGAATTGGCTATGTGATCTGTGGCAAATGAAATTGGGATGGTGTAACAATGCTGTTACGCTGAAGCTGTGCCTTTGCCGAGCCGCACTTACCTATTTTCTCGTACAACATTATCAGAAATGCATTTATTACTTTCCTTGAATGCTAATTGGTACCTACTTCGCAAATGTTTAGGAAGCTGCTGTTATCTACCAGTCGCCAACTAGTCAACACAACACACAGCCTCCTGAAAGCTAGCAAAATAGCCGACACTTACACTGGTTGGCGATTGCACTTGCGACACCTTCAGTTAGATGTAAAGTATGTCTTCAAGGGAACAGAATTTCACTTGTGATCTGTTAATGTTAGAACCATGTTAATGAAGGTGGAATGCTCGAAAACTGTGTGCTGGGACCAATATATTGTAGTGTTGCCCATTGCCAAGATATATTGCAGTGCTTATTGCCAAGGCATTGAAAAACTAAACGTTCAACAAGAAAAGTGTGCTTCAGTTAACATGCGTTTTACACATGCCTAATGTTTTTGCAGTAAGAAGACCTGCTGAATTAAGGAGCTACAGCCCTACAGCCTGTTCGAAACCAGGTTTATCAAGGTCGATACCTGTAATGGGCGTTACTCGGAGGCACTCACATTTAATGTTGATTGCTAGCTTGTCTAGTCGTCGTGTTTACTTTTTGCAATAAAAATGCTATTGCTGTATGTGTTTCGTGTATTGCACAACGCAAACCTGCAGGCCGCCAGCCGGCGAAACGCCGCAGGGGCATGGGGAGAGGGAAGGAAAGGGAGACGAGGGGGGCGCTATAGGGGAGGGTGAAAGAAAACGGACATCAAAATCCCGATTGTAGCAGGATTCAATCTGTATTTTTTAAATGCTACTAATGGTCTTACAGAATCCCATTTGAAGACGGGACTTTTCGAAACTACTTTAAGCAGCATTCTAGAAATTCTTGCAATAGTCATATCCGCCGGACATTAGCAACGATATACGACCGTTTATCACCTTCTAAACGGACTGCACGGAATTTTATTGCGTCTTTCAGACGTTCACTTAGCCTTGGCAAATCGGTATGGAAGCAGTTTTCTATCGCTTTTGTCTTTATCACGCCCGACGGCTTGTACGAGTTTATTATAACTTCATGCCATTTGGACTCTGTAATGCGCCCGCGACATTCGAGCGCATGATGGACACAGTTCTGTGAGGCTTAAAGTGGCACACATGTTTGTGCTATCTTCACGACATTGGAGTTTTCTCGCCCGACTTCCCCACGCACCTCGAACGCCTCCGGCGTGTTTTGACGTGTTTATCGAACGCCGGCCTACAATTAAACATAAAGTGCCGATTTGCTGCACGGCAACTCACGATACTTGGCAATGTCGTATCCAAGGACGGAATTCTCCCCTACGACAAACTTCGCGCCGTTGCCGAATTCTCCAAGCCAACGTCCATCAAAGAATTGCGCAGTTTCATCGGTCTATGCTCACACTTCAGATGCTTCATTCGGAATTTCGCCGCCATCATAGCGCCCCTGACGAAGCTCCTAGGGAGCAACGGGCTCCTCACCTCGTGGTCATCAGAGTGCGACGAGGCGTTCACGAGTCTTCGTTTGCTGACTTCCCCCCAATTTTGCGCCACTACGACTCGACGGCCCCTACAGAGGTACACACAGATGCCAGCGGTGTTGGCCTTGGCGCTGTCCTCGCGCAACGCAAGCAAGGGTTCCCTGAGTATTTTATCGCTTATGCCAGCCGAACGCTTACAAAGGCCGAGCACAATTAGACCGTGACAGAAAAAGAATGTCTTGCGATCATCGGGGCTCTTAGTAAGTTCCGGCCATAATTCTATGGCCGCCCATTTGATGTCATCACGGACCACCACGCACTATGTTGGCTGGCGTCATCGAAAGATCCGTCAGGTCATCTTGTACGTTGGGCACTTCGCCTGCAAGACTACGAAATCCGCGTACTCTACCGCAGCGGGCGACACCACTCGGACGCCGATGCCCTCTCGCGCTCTCCCTTGGCTGACAAGAATATATCTCGGTTGACTGTGTCTTCCATCGACCTTCGCACCATCGCTTCCGAGCAGCGCAAGGACCCCTCGATTGCGTCGCTTATAGGCTGGCTCTCTGATCCATCGACCAGGTCAACAATCCGCGCGTTGCGCCGTCAAGCTCACCATTTCGCCAATCGGGACGACCTGCTTCACCGACGCAATTACAGCTCCGACGGCCACCAGTGGTTGTTAGTAGTGCCTCGCAGCCTGCGTTGCGAAATATGCGCAGCTTTCTACGCCGATCCCCAGTGTGCCAACTCTGGCGTTTTCAGGACTTACCAGGGCCTTCAACAGCGGTACTACTGACGAGGGATGTACAGCAACGTTCAAAAGATCGTACTCTCTTGTCCCGATTGCCAGCGCCGGAAATCTTCACCCCGCCTCTCGCCAGCTGGGCTGCAACGTTTACCTTGCCCCACCCGGCCCTTTGGGCGCGTCGGTATAGATTTGTACGGGCCCCTTCCCATGACATCAGCTGGAAACCGCTGGGACATTGTTGCGGTTGACCACCTTAGGCAATACAGTGAAACAGCGGCGCTTCCGGCAGCTACAGCGCGCGACCTTGCCTCCTTCCTGCTTCGTCGATTCATCCTACGTCATGGGCCACCGCAGGAGCTGCTCAGTGACCGCGGACGTGTCTTGCTCTCCGAAGTAGTTGAAGCTATTCTCAAAGAGTGCCACGTTGTTCATCGCACAAAAACGGCGTACCATCCTCAAACCAAGAGACTCACGGAACGGTTCAACCGTACGCTCGGCGACATGCTCTCTATGTACGTCTCCTCCGACCACACAAACTGGGACGCCATTCTGCCCTTCGTCACCTACGCGTACAATGCCGCTACGCAGAGCACTACTGGTCTTTCGCCATATTTCTTATTGTAACGACGGCACCCATCGCACACCATCGACACAATGCTACCATACCTGCCCGACGCATCTGTATGTGCGCCCATTTCTGATACAGTGAGACATGCCGAAGAGTGCCGCGACCTCGCCCGGGCTTTTACCTCCAATGACTAAGAGCGCCAGAAGAACACTCGCGGTGACACCACCTCTGCGTCCACCTTTCTTCTTCGAGAGCTTCTGTTGCTCTCAGTTCCTTCCGCTGCACCTGGTCTGTCTTCCAAGTTAATGCCTAAGTATGAAGGACCCTACCGTCATGCCGTATTGCCGAGCGTGCATCACCCGTCAACTATGTGATTGAGCCCGTTGAACCATCTTCGGACATGCGCCGTCGCGGACGCGACATTGTCAACGTCGAGCGCCTCAAGCCGTATTATGATCCCCTAATAGTGACGAACTGTTAGGTCACCGGACGGCTCCCTTTTTCGTCCCCGGGGTAATTATATATAGTGAAGAAGAGGGACGATGCAGTGGGGCATCCTTACCAGCGCTGTCTAGTGCGCTGTCCAGCGCATCGCTTGGACTACGCCGCTCGTGCTCGCAGTTCCCTGAACTGATCGAACGGTCAGCCCTAACGCTTGCGTGCAATAAACGCTTTACACATGTACTATCCAATCATCCAGTTAGCGTAAAAACGGCAAATGTACAAAGTCAGATACCAGTGATCCAATTAGGCCCGACGATATGTTTCGTACCCGGTTCCCTGATCACAGCAGCGCGATGCTGTGAACTACTAGGCCATAGACTATGTAGTCATCCAGTTGGCGTAAAAACGGCACATATCCAATGTCAGATACCAGTGATCCAAGTAGGCCCGACGATATCTTTATTACCCGGTTCCCTGATCACAGCAGCACGATGCTGTGAACCACTAGACCATAGACTACCCAGTGATCAAAGTTGGCGCAATAAAGACACATATGCAATGTCAGGCACCCTTGATTAAAATTGGGCCGACGTGATAGCCGTGGTCAATGTTGGTGCCACTATTTCTTTCGAACTCGTTCGCCTGATCAATGGAGCGCGTTGTTCTGAAACACTAGACCATAGACTACCCAATGATCCAAGTTGGCGGAAAAACTGCAGAAATGCAATGTCAGATGGCCGCGATCGAACTTGGTGCCACGATTGCTTTGGATCCCGGTTCGCAGGGCACGGCAATGCAATGCTGTGAACCAACTACTAGATCATAGAGACTATCCAGTTATCGAGCTGGCGTAAAAAGGGAACATATTCAATGTCAGATTCCCTTGATCCAAGTTGCTGCGACGAGATGGCCTTGACCGAAATTGGTGCCACAATTGCTTTCGAACTCGGTTACCTGATCACAGCAGCGCGATTCTGTAAACCAGTAGACCATCAACTACCCAGTGATCGAAGCCGACGGAAAAAGGGAAGATATGCAATTTTAGATACGCGTTATCCAAGTAGCTCCGACGATTACTTTCGAACGCTGTTCCCAAAAAAGCAGCCCGATGCTGTGAACCACTAGATAATAGACTATCTAGTCATTTACGTTGGTTGATAAATGGCACATATGCAATGTCAGATGCCAGTCTTTGCAATGGGTCAGGCGTTTACTTTCGAAGCCGGTTCACAAATAACGGCAGTACAATTCTGTGAATCAGAGGACCATAGACTACCCAGTCGTCCAGTTGGCCGCCGCAGGGGCGTCTGCGTCAGCAGGCGTTTGGTAAGTTGCGCCACCACGTACCCCAGCACACGAGGGTTGGACCCTCCCGCGTGTAACCGTGCGCGGCTGAGCCGTGTCCGGGGAAAAGGGGATCCTGGGGGTTGATCCGATGCCGAGTGCTTGGACCTTTATGGCCCCTCGGCAGAGGCAACACACCTCTTTGGCCTCTGCTTCACGTAGACGGCACCCCCGGACTGACCCACCCGGGGGAAATCGGTAGTTGCCTTTTCCTGTCTCTCTCTCCAATCTTCGTCTTTTCCTCTCACTTTCAATCTCTCCTGTCTTCTTCTCTCTTCCATTTTCTTCCAACATTCCTGGCAGCAAGGGTTAACCTTGTGTGTCATAACCACCCTTGGTTATACGTATTTGGTTATAGCGGGAACGTACAGCTGGCGTTTGTGGGGCTTGTGTCTACAGGTCCTACAGCGTCCCCTCGTTGGGCTCCATGGTGGGTGGCTGGCGTTCCTGCCGAAAGATCATTATTTTTCATGGCTTTTTCTTTCCCCGCGTTACCCGATCGCCCCCTTAAGCGTGGGCGCACCGAAGACTTATTCAAATTTTTTGGCCGCCAAACTGAAAACTTCCCTCGGTTCCACGTTGTCCACTGTGAAAAACCCGAAAAGACGGTGAGTATGATCTCACCTTTCCTAGTTTCAAAATGTCTAACGGAAACATTTGGCGCAGGCTACAAAGCATCAAAGATGGCTAGCGGCGATCTCCTATTGGAACTCCGCGATAAGAACCAACATGACAAGCTCCATAACCTAGCCTCATTTGGGGACATCCCAGTGACAATTACCCCGCACCGCACGATGAACACCACCCGTGGAGTGGTCTCCGATGACGACCTGATGCATCTGGAAGAAACTGAACTATTAGAAGGCTGGAGCGAGCAAAACGTAATCAATGTGAAGAGAATCATGCTACGGCGCGATGGAAAAGAGATGAAAACAAAGCATCTAATACTTACATTTGGTTCAAGTGTGCTTCCTGAAACTATTGAGGCAGGGTACGTGAAACTCCGGGTAAGACCATATGTTCCGAACCCTCTGCGATGTTTTAAGTGCCAGCGATTCGGCCACAGTTCGCAGAACTGCCGAGGTCGACAAACGTGTGCGAAATGTAGTGCCAATGAACACCTCGCTGAATCATGTGAAAACGCCCTCCACTGTGTGAACTGTGACGGGGACCACGCCGCGTACTCGCGGTCGTGCCCATCATGGAAAAAAGAAAAAGAAATTGTCGCAATCAAAGTAAAAGAAAACATCTCATTCAAGGAGGCACGAAGGCGGGTATTATCCCTGCCCAAGAACACTTTTGCCGAAGTGGCGCGTCAGGGGGCAGCGCCACAACGGCTTCCGGCGACTGTCCGGCCCACACGCAGTGAGCCGCCAGCGACGCCATCCGCCCCCTCGGCGGCTGCAGCTAGCGCTGCTCCGCCATCTCAGAACAAGGGGCCATCGACCTCCGGGCTGGTGGCCTCAAGGGTCTCGTCCCACGAGACGAGGCCGTCACGACACACCAACCGCTCGCAAGAGCGCGTGTCCAGCGCCTCGCAAGAGGCGATGGACACAACAACCGGCCAGACGGCGCCGCCAGCGCCTAAGGAGCGGCGGGAATCTCTCGACCGCTCCAGAAAAGAGAAACCTCGCGTCACGGCGCCTGGAAAGGGCACCGTGAGCTAGTCTTCATCTTCTGAACACACAGCACAAACTCCTTTTCAATATGAACACGCAAATATTACGATGGAACGTTAGGGGTCTCCTTCATAACCTTGATGATGTCAAAGAGCTCCTTCTTAAATATAGTCCGAGGGTGCTGTGTGTCCAGGAGACGCATCTCAAAGCAGAGAACACAAACTTTTTAAGGCACCATGCCATTTTTCGCAAGGACCGCGACGACGCTACCGCCTCGTCGGGCGGTGTCGCTATAATAGTAGATAAAGGTGTTGCCTGTCGGCAATTGAACCTCCGAACTTCCCTTGAGGCAGTTGCTGTCCGAGCAATACTGTTCGGTAAGCTAGTCACAATTAGTTCGATTTACGTCCCTCCTTGTTATCAACTTTCCAAGACACAGTTTCAAAGCTTCATTGATGAACTTCCTCCGCCATACATAGTTGTCGGTGATGTGAACGCTCATAGCCCCTTATGGGGCGACTCTCGTTTAGATGCGCGAGGACGCCTTATAGAAAATTTTCTGTTTTCTTCAGGTGCATCTGTACTTAACAAGAAAGAGCCAACTTATTACAGCGTTACACATAACACATACTCAGCCATTGATTTAAGTATAGTATCGAGTACTCTAATTCCGTATCTGGAGTGGTCTGTTCTCAGGAACCCGTTTGGGAGCGACCATTTCCCAGTTATGCTAAACTTAACAAAACAAGATACATGCTTGCCACATTTTCCTCGATGGAACATGGACTCGGCCGACTGGGAAATGTTCCGAGAGCTTACGTATTTAGGCGGAGATGAAATTGCTGTTTTTAATGTAGAAGACGCTGTTGCATACCTAACAGCTTTCATTATTAGCGCTGCAACTAAATGTATTAGGCAAACTAGCGGATTAGCTAATAAGCGTCGCATCCCATGGTGGAACGACGAATGTCGGAAAGCGCGCAAAAATCAAAACAAGGCTTGGAGATTGCTTCGCAATTCTCCAACTGCTGAAAACCTCATTAATTTCAAACAGATAAAATCACAAGGTAGGAGAACACGTCGACGTGCAAAGAGGGAAAGTTGGGATAGGTACATCACCAGTATAAATTCGTACACCGATGAAAGAAAAGTCTGGAATCGGGTAAATAAACTAACAGGTCGGGAGTCGCATCCCCTACCCTTAGTAAGTACACAAGGTGATAGCCTCGAAGATCAGGCGGATTGTCTAGGCGAACATTTTGAATATGTGTCAAGTGCATCGCACTATACCGAAACATTCCTGAGAATCAAAGAACGCGAAGAGCGGCGGCCCCTAAATCGCAAAGGCTTATCGAGTGAGGCCTACAATTCTCCATTTACTTTAGCTGAGCTTCAAGCATCTCTCGCTTGTTGCAACAACTCAGCGCCAGGTGGGGATCGTATCATGTACGAAATGATTAGGTACTTACACCCCGAAACACTGAAAACACTCTTGTCTCTTTTTAATGCCATGTGGGCGGCTGGCTGTATTCCGTCTTCATGGAAGGAAGCCATAATCATCCCCATACTTAAACAAGGCAAAGACCCGTCCTTGGCCAGCAGCTACAGGCCAATAGCTCTAACAAGCTGGCTGTGCAAGCTGTATGAAAAAATGATAAACCGGCGCCTAATAGGCTTCCTAGAAAATAACAAAATTTTGGACACCTTCCAGTGTGGTTTTCGAGAAGGTATGTCTACTACAGACCACCTTGTCCGCATTGAGGCATATATTAGAGATGCTTTCATACATAAGCAGTTCTGTCTGTCTGTATTTCTAGACCTAGAGAAAGCTTCCGACACCACATGGCGCTTTGGAATTCTCCGAGATCTTTCCGCAATGGGTGTTCGTGGCAATATGCTTAACACAATCGAAAGTTACCTCACTAATCGCACATTTCGCGTAAGGGTGGGCAGAGCTTTGTCTAGGTCATTCACAAAGGAAACTGGTGTGCCGCAGGGTGGTGTGCTTAGCTGCACACTATTTATTGTAAAAATGAATTCCCTGCGTACAGTCATCCCACGCAGAATGTTTTATTCGGTTTATGTCGATGATGTGCAGATAGCCTTTAAGTCATGTAATATTGCCATCTGCGAACGACAGGTACAGCTGGGAATTAACAGATTGTCCAAATGGGCGGAGGAGAATGGTTTTAATGTTAACGCTCAGAAAAGCACTTGCATACTCTTTACAAACAAGAGAGGCGTAACGCCTGTCCCAAGTATACAAATCAAAGGAGATGCGCTCTCTTTGAGCAGCGAGCATAAGTTTTTAGGAATCATTTTGCATTCCAAGCTTACATTTATTCCTCATATTAAATATCTGAGGACAAAATGCCTGAAGACAATGAACGCTCTAAAACTTCTGTCCCGCACAACATGGGGCAGTGATCGAAAATGTTTGCTTAACTTGTATAGGAGTCTTGTCCTCTCCCGGCTTGACTACGGGTCTATAATTTATAATTCTGCAACGCCAAGTGCATTAAAAATACTAGATCCCGTTCACCATCTGGGTATCCGCCTCGCGACCGGTGCCTTCCGAACAAGTCCGATCCAAAGCCTCTATGTAGAGTCTAACCAGTGGTCACTCCATCTGCAGTGTTCATATCGCAGTTTCACATATTTTCTGAAAGTACAAGCAAACAATGAACATCCTTCTTATTCAACCATACATGATGTTACCGCTGCCACACTCTTCCATAATCGACCTGCAGCGAGAAAGCCATTCTCCTTGCGTGTGAGGAACCTCAGTGAGGAAATGGGTGTTCCGCTGCTTGATCATCGTCCTATGGCTCCAGTGAAACTGTTACCGCCGTGGCAGTGGCAACTCATAGATTGCGATACATCGTTTGTAGAGGTCACTAAACACGCACCAGAGGCGCACATTAAAATGCATTTCTTAGAGCTTCAATACAAGTACTCGTGTACAGAGCTTTACACTGATGCCTCCAAGTCACATGCCGGGGTGTCTTATGCAGCCGTTGGCCCATCCTTCTCGGAATCCGGTGTACTCCACCCGGAAACGAGTATTTTTACGGCTGAGGCCCATGCACTGTTGTCGGCCGTGAAGCATATAAGGAAATCAAAACTTCAAAAGGCAATTATATTTACGGACTCCCTAAGCGTCGTAAAAGCATTGATGTCACTCGGTAAACAAAAAAATCCTGTACTTACTGAGCTCTATTCCGTTCTCTGTGAAGCGTATTTATGTAACCAGCATGTCATTATATGCTGGGTGCCTGGCCATAGAAGCATTGAGGGTAATGTGCCAGCTGACCGAATGGCTACGTCAATAACATCACACGCTATTAACCCTACAGCTGCTGTCCCTGTAACAGATCTGAAACCTTTCCTGCGAAAGAAACTGCGAAGCCACTGGCAACGCTTGTGGGATGCTGAAACAAGTAATAAGCTTCACTTGATTAAACCACAGTTAGGTTTCTGGACCCCCGTAACGAAAACACGGCGAACTAACGTCCTATTCAGTCGGTTGAGAATAGGGCACACGTACGGAACCCACAGTTTTTTGTTGACAGGTGATGAACCACCAACCTGTGGTAGATGTAGTGAGAGGCTGACCGTCCTCCATGTCCTCCTGGAGTGCCGGGAAGCCGAAACAGAGAGAAGGAAACATTTTCCTCTTGCATACCGATACCATATCCCTATCCATCCCAATATGTTTCTTGGCAAAGAACCGATTTTTAATACCAAAGCAGTCCTAGGTTTCTTGAATGACGTGGTACTACATGTAATTAGCCCTAGATATTCGTAGCACATCCTCCCGCCAGAGGATGCTGTTGCGATAGTGTTTAGTATAGCACATGCCTCCAGGCCTTTATGTTCAAGGGTTCTGTTGAGGCAATCGTGCTTCATGCCAATTTTCGCATCGGACATATTTTGGAAATAGTAATATTTATTTGCAATGCATATTCAATGTTCATAGCACACGCCATTAGTCATTCCCATAATCTTCTTACCTGTAGATTTTATGCACTTTACAGCGACAATTTTAGGCCCCTATACAGCCACGTCATATCCACCACTCGTAATCCATCGCATCAATTTAAACTCATTAACACTGGCCCGGCGCTCTTTGGCCATTATTGGCCCTTGCGCCGTTAAACCCCATATATCATCATCATCATCGTCCAGTTGGTGGCCATCGATGACACGCGACAAGAAGTAAGGACCGCGATCGGTGAGCAGTGGACGAGGCGCTCCGTGATGCAGAATAACATCGTGAAGGAGGAAGTCGGCAATATCGGTGCCACAGCTGGTTGGAAGTGCGCACGTAATAGCGTAACGCGTGGCATAGTCTGTCGCGACAGCGACCCATTTGTTCCCTGATGCTGATGTAGGGAAGGGTCCGAGCAAATCGAGGCCGACGCGTAAGAACGGCTCTACTGGGACATCGATAGGCTGAAGAAGGCCGGCGGGAAGCGTCGGTGGTTTCTTGCGTCGTTGGCAAAGTTCGCAGCGGCCAACATACTTCTGTACGGCGCGATAAAGTCCAGGCCAAAAGAAACGACGCCGCACGCGATCATAAGTGCGCGTTACACCAAGATGACCTGCTGTAGGTTCGTCGTGAAGCTGCTGGAGGACAGTAGTACGCATGTGGGAGGGCACCACAAGCAAGTGTTCAGGGCCTTCGGAGTATACACTGTGGGGGTATAAAGTTCCATTATGGAAGGTAAACATCCGGAGTGACTCGTCAGGGGGCCCGGAACTGAGACGGTTGATGATGGAACGTAACGCCGGATCACGCCGCTGTTCATCGCCGAAATGAATTAACTGAGATATAGAAAGGACACAGGCATCGGTGTCAGGGTTGGTGCTGTCGGGTGGATCCACGGGATAACGGGACAGGCAATCCGCGTCCTGATGTAATTGGCCAGACTTGTGGATGACGGAAAACGAGTACTCTTGTAATCGCAAAGCCCAGCGTCCGAGACGGCCTGTAGGATCTTTCAGCGAGGAAAGCCAGCAGAGTGCATGGTGGTCAGTGACTACCGTGAATGGGCGGCCAAAGAGGTACGGCCGAAATTTGGAGATTGCCCAAACAAGGGCAAGGCATTCACGCTCGGTAATTGAGTAGTTGCGTTCTGGGGCAGAGAGCAGGCGGCTGGCGTACGCTATGACGCAGTCACGACCATGCTGGCGCTGGGCAAGGACGGCTCCGATTCCGTATCCACTGGCATCCGTCCGAACTTCCGTAGGAGCAGATGGGTCGAAGTGCGCCAACAGAGGAGAAGTCGTCAAAAGGCGGATAAGCGCAGAAAATGCCTGAGCTTCGAGATGGCCCCAGACGAAAGGCGTATCTTTCTTGAGAAGGTCGGTGAGCGGACGGGCGATGTGAGCGAAATTTTTGACAAAGCGACGAAAGTAAGAACATAAGCAAATGAAGGAGCGAACGTCTTTGGTTGAGCAAGGTGCAGGGAAATGCTTCACGGCGCGAATTTTTTCTGGGTCAGGTCGGATTCCTACACCATTAACAAGGTGGCCGAGCACTGTTATTTCGCGGCGACCAAAATGGCACTTGGATGAGTAAAGCTGGAGACCGGCGCTGCGGAACACTCGGAGGATGGCGGACAGGCGCTGAATATGGCTCTCAAATGTCGTTGAGAAAACAATAACGTCATCTAGGTAACATAAGCAGGTCGACCATTTGAAGCCACGAAGGAGCGAATCCATCATGCGCTCAAATGTGGCTGGCGCATTGCATAGGCCGAAGGGCATAACTTTAAATTGGTATAACCCATCAGGTGTCACAAAAGCGGTCTTCTTGCGGTCCGTAGGATCTACGGCAACCTGCCAATAGCCAGACCGCAGGTCGATGGACGAAAAATAACTCGCTCCGTGGAGGCAATCGAGGGCATCATCTATACGTGGCAACGCATATACGTCCTTCTTAGTGATCTTGTTCAGGTGTCTGTAACCGACACAGAAACGCCAGGTGCCGTCTTTTTTCTTGACAAGCACAACTGGGGATGCCCATGGGCTAGACGAAGGTTCTATAATGTCTTTTGCAGCCATCTTGTCGACTTCTGTTTGTATAAGCGCCCGTTCAGCAGCAGAAACACGATAAGGACGGCGATGAATAGGGTTTGCGTCGCCTGTGTCGATTCGGTGCATGACAGCCGTTGTCTGGCCAAGTGGGCGGTTGTCGAAGTCAAAAACGTCCCGGTACGACGCTAACACACGGCAGAGCTCATCAGCCGGCGCAGGTGAAAGGTCCGCGGCTAGCATTTTGTTGAATTCACTGGTAGGCAAGCTGGTGGAACCTGCTGAGCACGTCGGACTCAAAGTCGCCTCAGATGTTAGCGTGGATATTTGACAGTCGCTGAGGGATGCCAACGTTGCGAGCGCAATTCCGCATGGTAGAACACGGGCGGATAAGCCGAAGTTCAGCACAGGCAGATAAGCTTCGTTGTTGACAATTTCGACAACCGTGTGGGGTAGGGTCACATTGTGTGCCAAGACAACGTCAGTAATAGGGGATGCAACGTAATCCCCGTCAGCGACAGCAGGAGAGGGCGTCAAAAGAAAATAAGTAGTGGATTGGGGCGGTAATCGCATGTACTCTGACGAACACAGTTGCGTAGGTTTATCAGGAAGAGTCTCTGGGACAGAAGGGAGTTCAAGTTGCAGAACACCGGTGCCGCAGTCGACGAGGGCTGAATGTGTCGACAAAAAGTCAATGCCCAAGATCACGTCGTATGGGCACTGCTCAAGCACAAGAAACTGAGCGCTCGTTGTATGGCCAGATATAGTAACGCGGGCAGTACACGTTCCAACAACAGTAGGTGTGCTTCCATCGGCAACTGTTACTGTACGTAGCACGGCGGGTGTCAGGACTTTCTTCAGCTTCGCACGAAGACTAGAGCTCATCACCGAGATCTGTGCACCAGTGTCGATAAGGGCCATAACACTAACACCGTCGAGTTGGACTTCGAGCAAATTAGAGCGGGTAGGAACTGTCAGACGAGGATTTCGAGGCCGGGTCGAGAATGCAGCGTCACCTCCGGGCGCTGCACTCGTTAGTTTTCCGATGCGTAGCGTCCAGAGTTGGCAGGCGACGGGAAACGGCGGGCTTGCGGCGAAGGGAATCGGCGGGCTTGCGGTGAGCCAGATCGGCGATCGCGCGGCGATGGTGACCTGCTGTACACGTTGGTGCGAGTGTCGACGTCGGGCGTGTCAGTCGGTGGAGAGCGCGACGATGTTGCACGGGAGTAGCCTTCAGGACGAGGGTTCCGGGTGCTCCAGCCAGTCGGTGACGTCTGACGGCTCCAGCAGTGTCGCGCAATATGCCCAACTCGAGAGCACGCGAAACATATTGGGCGATCATCCGGCGTCCTCCACTCAGCGGGATTGCGGTATCGCGAGTAAAAGGGCTGGTTCCGCGGCGCAACTGGTGGAACTGGTGGTGTGACTTGTGAGACTGGTGGCACGCGAACAGCGCACACAGAGGAGAGTCCCAAATTCGCGACCTCCTGTCGAACCACGGCTTGAATCAATGAAACCATAGGCTGGTTGGCAGTCGAGACATCGGGCACGAGAGGGGCTGGTGACATTGCTTCTAGTTCCCGTCGAACGATCCGTGTCAAAGTGTTCGGAACCGGCGATTGTGACGTAGGTAGTGGTTCCTCACATGATGACGATGCGGCAGTATTGGGGAGCCTGGTGAATTGCTGGGCGATACGGCGGTATTTAGCTTGTTCGAATCGCCGACACTCTGTCACAATAGCATCCACGGTGGCACAGTTCCTGAATACTAAGAGGTTGAATGCGTCATCGGCGATTCCTTTGAGTATGTGTCCGATCTTGTCCGCTTCGGACATGTTACTGTCAACTTTACGGCAAAGCGCTAGAATATCCTGAATATACGAAATGTATGATTCAGTAGATGACTGCGCACGGGAGCCAAGTTCTTTTTTAGCGGCTAGTTGACGACCCAAGGGCTTGCCGAACAAGTCATTCAGTTTTTCTTTGCAAACGTCCCAGCTGGTCAGATCGTGTTCGTGCGTCTCGTACCAGACGCGCGCGGTTCTTTTCAGGTAAAATATCACATTCGCCAGCATAAGCGTATCGTCCCATCTGTTCTGTTTGCTGACACGCTCATACCATGCAATCCAGTCCTCGATGTCCACGTTATCTGTGCCAGAGAAGGTGCCCGGATCTTGCGGAAGCGATAAGATGACAGATGGCGGGGACGACTGCTGCACGGTAGGTTCCGGCGCGGTGCGTGCTTCAGTGGCCATCACCGAGGAAACAACGCGGCGACCACTTCGGAGTTCCGTGCTTGGGTGATGGGGATGAACAGGCAGCGTACCCAGCACCTCCACCAGAAAATGTTGCGCGAAAACGTATATTTACAAATATTTACAAAATAGGCGAGTAGCACAGGCGTAGCAGCAACCTTCCAAGATGGCGAGGAGCAACCTCTACTTCCTCTTCTTCAGTGCCGGTCTAAACCTGACCTCTGCTTCAGTGCCGGTCTTCTTCTGTCTCGCGTCATTATGCAATGTCAGATACCCTTGATCCAAATTGGCCCGACGAGATACCCGTGATCGAAGTTGGTGCCACGATTGCTTTGGATCCCGGTTCGCTGAGCTCTCCAGCGAGATGCTGTGAACCACTAGACCATGGAAACTATCAAATCATCCAGTTGGCGCAAAAAGGGCACATATGCAATTTTAGATATCCGTCATCCAAGTAGGTCTGACGATTGCTTTCGAACACTGTTCCCAAATAACAGCAGCACGATGCTGTTAACCACTAGATCATAGACTACCCAGTGATCCAACTTGGCAGAATAACGGCACATATGCAATGTCAGATACCACTAATCCAAGTTGGCCAGACGATTGCTTTCGGAGCTGGTTCCCTGACCACAACAGAGCGATGCTGTGAACCACTAGACCACAGACTACGCAGTGATCCAAGTTTGGGGGAAATTGTGCCCGTGATCGAAGTTGGTTTCACGGCGGCTTTCGAACTCGGCTCCCTGATTACAGCAGCGCGATGCTGAGAACCATCATGCCCTAGACTATCCAGTAATCCAAGTTGGCGGGAGAAGGGCACGCATGCAAATATAGATACCCGTAATCCAAGTAGGTCCGACGATTGCTTTCGAACGCTGTTCCAAAAATAAAAACATCGCGCTGCTCTGACCCACTAGACCGTAGACTACCCAGTCATCAAAGTTGGCGAAAAAACGGCACATATGCAATGTCAGATGCCTGTGACCGATGTTGGTGCCACGATTCCGTTCGAATGCGGTTCCCTGATCACAGCAGCGCGATGGTGTGAACCACTTGACAATTGACTATCCTGTCATCCAGTTGGCGCAGAAGCGGCACATATGCAATGTCAGATGACTGTGGTCCAAGTTGGTCCGAGGATTGCTTTCGAACCCGCTTCCCTGATCACAGGAGCTCGATGCTGTGAACAAAGAACACGTTATGTTCGACCGTATCATGTCTCCTATCACTGTAGGGGACAACTTATAGTTTTTGCTGCAGGCCGACCATTACTTCCACGGCCGCAGTCCCGTTTCAAGGACGCCGTCAACAAACACATATACCCCCGCAAACTGTGATGTGATCACCAGCTTCATGACGAGATGCGAAGAACGCTCGTTAATTCGAAGATGGGAGGTAGCGGTTGCAAACACCTTGTGGTGTATATTGTGAACCCACTACCGGTGAAACCGTGATTACGTGCAGCTGTACGTCGCATCTTTGTGTGGAGAGCACAATTAGCTGCACGGCGAACTAGCCCTGGACATGAGCAGTATAGTGGAGGCTGTTCGGCACGGTGTCACTTTGATTCCGGCTGCAGAGTCGAATCTCGGCAGAATAGCGTGCGTGGCATTTGGGCAGGAGAGACTTGGGGTGGGAACAGGTGTTAAGGGTATAGTGCCGCGCAAACGAGAAAGTCTCTGTTGAAAAAACACGGCTTGCTGCTGGAGCTGCAACGTCGAATACAACAATATAGTAACTTGGCTAGCTGGTTCTCTCAAGCCCCGCCAGCGACACACAGGCTAAGTTTGTAAGCAAACGGATCAAATGCAGTCTGTTGTGGTTCTTCAGCAAATGAAGAACTACATGCTTTTCATTTTTAGCGTCCTTGACGCATTTTACAGGTCCTGTGTGTTTATCGATTGTGCATTTCGGAGGCCACTCGCTGGCTTCGCGGCGGCAGTGATCGATGAAACCAAGTATTGTTACGAAAACGCGATGCAGGAGTCCCGCTGTAGTACACGCCTTAGATATAATTCGTTCCAACGGTGGCAATGCGTTGAGTCGCTATATTCATTCAGTTCTAACGCATCAGCGTCTACAGTCATAACAAGATGGTTTCTGTCTCAATTTTAGGGGCGAAGCTCCTTAGGGTGTGGGTCTGTCCCTCCTCTGTAGTATGTAGTAGTAGGAGTAGTAGTAGCAGTCGTAGTAGGTAGCCACGTCTACTTTTATGAAAAAAAAAATTCCGAAAGTTGTGTCCGTAGCGCGGAATCGAACCAGGGACCCCTCGCTTCCGAACGCGCGGCGCTAAACACTACGCCACGAAGCGCACATGGCCACACGCACCACGATGACAATAAGTACCCAACAATAACGAAAGACTGCGCGTTTCTAACGCGTTTGTGCTGCCCAAGGACATTAAATGTCCTTGGGCAGCGCGTTCGAAACGCGTTGAAGGCGGTGGCAAGTCAAGTTCAAGTCGAGGGCGTTTATGAATACGCGGGTTATACTCTCTCAGCAGTCATGTGATGGCGTCGGCAAACGCGGTGCACGTTCCGGCATGTGTAAACGGCTGCCTAAGACACTGTGGCCTCTCCCCCTTACTAGAGAGTACTGCACGTTTCTAACGCGTTTGTGCTAGCGTCCCCTTAAGCGGGAGATGGTGCAATTATAATGAAGGGCGCTGTTATAAAATAGGAATGACGTCACATATGGCGAGTGTCATTGGTGGAAGTCAATCGTTCGATTTAGTGCGGCGAGACTGGGCGAATTACACGGAAGATTCACCGTTTACCGATGATTCCCTCCGGAGCTTCGCCCACTCATCATCATTCACCCCGTGGATATGCGGTGTTTTTTTTATTTATTCTACAATCTGCAGGAATGAGGCTTTAGCACGATGAGGTTATGAGGCACGCGACTCGGTAAACGCATGTATTTGTAGAGGTATATGAATCGCCTAAATAAGTTCATACAGCTGGAAGAACATGCTGCACCCAGCCATACGCATTCTCACTGTCGGATTTTAAGATTGTGGGAACGGACAACTTCTCAACCCTTCATGCCGGGCATCAAACATGAGCTCTGAATTAACATTTGGTGACGCGACGGTGGAGTGCGAAACCTTTTGCTGAACGCAAAGACAATAAAATCAGTAATATACCTAGGCTTTGTGGTCAGGAAATGCGCGATATGACTCAATGACCAAATTAGCACCGCCCCCACACACAGTTGCACAAACCCGGTGAGGCAAATAACATCAAAGTTTTAGGAAGTTTCGCACATGCCTAGGTTCATGCGCCCAGTAATGCAGGTTGGGAAGAACGACGTTGATTGAGCGGTGGAATAGAAGTAGTAGCACATTCCAAGGAACAGAACTTTGCGGAAAACGGCGCATATACAGTCACATATCCTTGATCAAAGTTAACCCGACGATTCCTTTTGAGCCAGGTTGCCTGATCACAGCTGCGCGATGCTGCGAACCACTGGACCATACACTACGCAGTGATCCAAGCTCTGATTTCGGAGTGGCTGCATCAACTGCATCAAGTTCTTCTATAAAAACACTCGATATACTTAGCGCAGCCTTCAAGGACTGGGTATTTGTGCCACCAAGACCTATCATCAAGCTATGCATGCCACAGCCATTCAAAGATAATTATCCAGATTGTACATTTATTATCGACTGCACCGAAGTTCGAACTGAAATGCCATCAAAGCCTGACTGCCAGCACATAGCTCTACTTAATTACAAGGGAGGCTATACATTAAAGGTCCTTGTTGGTATAATTCCAAACGGAATGATAGCCTTCATGTCAGGGTATATGGTGGGCGGCAGACTGATTCCTTTATTACCTAGGACTCTGGTTTTCTGAACATTGTACAAGAAGGCAACATTAACTTGAGCGATAAAGGTTTTCCGAGTATCCGGACAGATGTGAAGGACAAAGGTGGTGCCATTTTGATGCCTCCCTTTAACTTTGGGAGGTGGCCAACTTCCTCAAGAAGACATGGATGCAACATATAAAATTGCATCTGTGCGTATCCATGTCGACTGGGTTATTCGCAGGCTGAAAGTGTACAGGATCCTGCGCAACACAGTGCCCTTGACTTTAGTACCCCACATGGACAAAGTGTTCTCGGTATGTGCTGCCTTGGTCAACATGGAGCCACCTATAATTCGAAAGAAAGAATGAGTGCATTGTTCGTTATACTTTGCAAGTGAGTTTTGCATGCAAAGGGAATTTAACGCATAAATCAAGATTACCAGTGTTATCTCTTGCACACATGCTAGTGAAGTTATCATCATCATTAGCCTATATTTATGTCCACTGCAGGACGAAGGCCTCTCCCTGTGATCTCCAATTACCCATGTCTTGCACTAGCTGATTCCAACTTGCGCCTGCAAATTTCCTAACTTCATCGTCCCACCTAGTTTTCTGCCGTCCTCGACTGCGCTTTCCTTCTCTTGGTATCTATTCTGTAACTCTAATGCTCCACCGGTTATCCATCCTATGCATTACATGGCCTGCCCAGCTCCTTTTTAGGGGCGAAACTACTACTACATACTACAGAGGAGGGACAGAGGGTGTGGGTCTGTCCCTACTCTGTAGTATGTAGTAGTAGTAGTCGTCGTCGTAGTAGTAGGTAGCCACGTCTACTTTTATGAAAAAAAAATTCCGAAAGTTGTGTCCGTAGCGCGGAATCGAACCAGGGACCCTCGCTTCCGAACGCGCGGCGCTAACCACTACGCCACGAAGCGCACATGGACACACGCACCACGATGACAATAAATACACAACATTAACGAAAGACTCCGCGTTTCTAACGCGTTTGTGCTAGCGCGTTACGGCCCGTGTAAGAAGCTGGTGTAAGACGCTGTGGCCTCTCCGCCTTACCCCCGTATTCATAAACGCTCCTCGACTTGAACTTTACTTGCCACCGCCTTGGGCAGCTCGTTCGAAACGCGTTGAAGGCGGTGGCAAGTCAAGTTCAAGTCGAGGAGCGTTTATGAATACGGGGGTTATACTCTCTCAGCAGTCATGTGATGGCGTCGGCAAACGCGGTGCACGTTCCGGCATGTGTAAACGGCTGCGTAAGACGCTGTGGCCTCTCCCCCTTACTAGAGAGTACTGCACGTTTCTAACGCGTTTGTGCTAAAGTTCCCTTAAGCGGGAAATGGTGCAATTATTAATTAATTAATTAAATTGTGGGGTTTTACGTGCCACAACCAGTTCTGATTATGAGGCACGCCGTAGTGGGGGACTCCGGAAATTTGGACCACCTGGGGTTCTTTAACGTGCACCTAAATCTAAGTACACGGGTGTTTCGCATTTTGCCCCCATCGAAATGCGGCCGCCGTGGCCGGGTTTCGATCCCGCTACCTCGTGCTCAGCAGCCCAACACCATAGCCACTGAGCAACCGCAGCGATGGTGCAATTATAATGAAGGGCGCTGTTATAAAATAGGAATGACGTCACATATGGCGCGTGTCATTAGTGGAAGTCAATCGTTCGATTTAGTGCGGCGAGACTGGTTTTTCCTAGTGGAGTATAAAGTTACAAATGTGGCATCGTGATGCACCGGCGAATTTCCATTTCTAAGTTTTCAACGAGGTCTCATGTAGTTTATTCATCTGTAAAGCGTTTTTAGTGGTGTGCTTGGTGCACAGCATGATTCAGTTAGGTTGTTCTGCCCTGAAATATTACTTTGTCTCCACTGTATACACAATTGTTTTTCTTTGCATATATATGACTTGTGCCTCCAATAAAGATTTCATTTACCAGTGCAGTCACCCTGTCCTCTAACCGTTGCCAGATATTGTACCTGGAAACCTGAGGTGGACATTGAACAAAACTAGCCAGCTTGTCATCCGCTATCCTTTTATCCTCTTGAAAATCACATTGTGTATTTCTTGATGTATTGTGTTTCAGGTATCGGGAAGCTTCTAGAATAGACAAACAATGGGATTATTGGGTCTACGTTTTTAAATTTGTCATAGAAAAGAACGTTTTATGAAAAGCGGTAACCTGTAGAATTCCAAGCACGGTGCACTCTTGCAATGCTAAACACGCGTAGTAATGCGATTTTTAAGACAAAAGCAAATGTTTATGTGACATGATTAAAAAACTATGCCACGCGCAGGTAGCAAATGTAAACTGGCATCCCGAACAACATATTTGCACTAAAAATACTGCATGTAAGCATGGTATGTTGCCCAGCATCATAAATTCATGACAGCACATTTTTATTGATTTCACGTATTTCAGACTAAACGCGTAAAGGTAAGTACATTCAGAAACATTAAAATGCATTGAAACATTGCATATAAAAGCAACTGCCCTGTCCAAAAGCGTAATGAAATATTGGGTATAGACTAGATACATAGTAAAATCAAACAGGCACTGTACTTACATTTTCAAAGCTTTGGCATATCTGTGCCCACTGAACAGGTAGTAACATAAGCATAAACACATATTATTCGAGTTTTTATACCTGGATGGACCAATTTTAAAAATATCACGAATAATAAAATAGATAACTTCACATATTTTCTCCTGCCACGTGAGGCCACAAAACATTGCCTGTAAACTAGACACGTGACACATATTGGAGAGACTGTATTGATATTTTGAAAGCTGTGGCATAGCCACGCCATCTCAACCGCTATTATTGTAGACCTAAGCACTATGTGGATGCAGTACACCTTATAAACATCAGAAATTATAAAATAAATACTAAAGTTTTCTACAGGACACTGTGACACAACTATATTGCATGTAGACTAGACCCACAAATCTTTATGAAGGCACTGTATTCACATTTTCAAAACTCGGGCATGTCCCATGCCAACTCGTAGGTAGTGACAGTAGAAAACACACTCTCCCACTTCGTCTACCAGTATGCAGCAAACAAAAAAAAACATCACACATGGCAGAAATGAATAAATGCATGTTTAATCCAGAATTGCGTGGCACTAAAATATTGCTTGTAGACCAAACACATCACACAGACAAACTAAAATAAAAGCACTGCATTTTCAAAACTCTGACAATAAATGACTGTGCCTTAGAACATTCCAACTTTTCAAGTGCATATACCCCTAAGAATTTTTTATAGCCAACTGAGAATATCAGATTGTGAGAACATAAACATTTTGCGGACATGATGCCAGCAATACTTCACAGAATGCCTCTTTAATGTAGTGGACCTAAAAAGGAAAACTCACCCAATGGAAACAGTTAAAATAGTATTAAAACAGAGCTGGTACAAAGAACTTGAAATAAAAATACGCCATTTTAGGGATGAGCTCCCACAAAAACGCTTCATCCCTCTTTACAGCAACTATTACACACTGATCTTGACTATACACAAAGAGCAAAACTTTCTGCAAATTAAGAACATACATTTGGACCTGAAACTGAGTGTAATATTGATGTACATGTAAAACGCGAAAACGTTTTTTCTGAGATAACCCCTGAATCGATTTTAATGAAATGTGTTGCACACAGAATTTCGATTAAGGGCCTGAAATAAAAGAAATATATATTTCCGCGCCTGTACTCCGATGAATAAGGTACAGGTGCGGCAATATGCAAGTTTCAGAAAAATAGAAGCACGAACTTTACAAACTCGTAGCTCTGCGCCAAGAACAGGTACCGCAGTTGCAACAGACTTCATCAAATTTGTTGCAGTAGTTTGCCGAGAAAACCCATTTATCCTTTTTATGTATTTAATTAGGAGCTCTGGAGACCGAAATCGGGAGTGCGCAGTACACACAGCAAACGAAACAAAACAGGAATGTAATTATGAATGTTCAGAACATTGTGCTTACTCTAACTCCACGTCGTAAACAGCGTCGTCCTTGACTTGCGAAACGCACTTTCCCTTGGCGAGGACAATGTCGTCTCCGATGGACTGCACCGCGTCAACGACATGGCGAAGCAGAAGCTGCCCTTTCGCCACATTGCAGCCGCGAAAATAGTTGTCCACCGCACAGATCTTCTTGAAGGCCGATCTAAGCGTGAACATCGTGCACGTGCGCGCTATGAGACCTGCGCAAACACGTGCAGTGCGGCAGGCAATCTAGGCGGCGTGAAAGAGAAACAGGAGAGGGTGTACACGCCGTCAGCCTCTTGTGCGACCCGTCGGAACCTTCTACTTCTTTTGCTGTCGTCACTTTTTCCGGCGGTTCTGCTGCCCTTTACGCGTGCACTCCCTCCGCGTGCCCTTCATCCATACTCCGCGGTGAGTGCCTGGGGAGCACTGAATCTTTCGACTGCGTCCTCCCGGCTACCATGTTTGACGATGCGGTATGGCTTCTGCTTTGCGCCGTCACTCATCCCGACGTGACCGATGCTCCTGTGGACGTCTTGGCTCATGCCGTCAACTCAGCACTCACACCTGTCCAGCATGCGGAAGTTATCAAGCTCCTCCAGCTTTTTCGGGGCTCATTCGACATTGGCAACCATCCTTGGGTCGAGCGTCAGCAGTCGTTCACCATATCGACACCGGTCAACAAACCCCTTTGCGCCAGCGTCCGTATCGTTTGTCGGCCGCTGAACGCCGAATCATCGACCAGCAGGTTGACGACATGCTGCAGCATAGCATCATCCAGCCATCTAACAATCCGTGGGCATCTCCGGTGGTCCTCGTTAAAAAGAAAGACGTAGACCGTAAAGTTCTGCGTCGACTATCGCCGCCTTAACCGCAAAACGCGCAAGAATGTCTATCCTCTGCCGCGCATCGACGATGTCTTGGACAGCCTACAGGGCACAGAATTCTTTTCCTTGCTGGATCTGCACTCCGGGTACTGGCAAGTGCCGATGGCAGAGGCCGATCGCCAAAAGACAGTCTTTGTAACACCTGAAGGCCTATATGAATTCACCGTGATGCCCTTCGGCCTTTGCAACGCGCCTGCCACTTTTGAACGAATGATGAACACCATTCTCCGAGGCCTGAAGTTGAACACGTGCCTTTGTTAGTTAGATGATATGGTAGTTTTTCTACCCTCTTTGCGTCACCCTTCAGCCGCCTCGAGCAAGTCCTTGCGTGCCTCACCGCTGCAGGACTGCAGCTAAATTTGAAGAAATGCCACTTCGGCGCTCGCAAGCTTACTATTCTCGGTCATGTAGACGGTATCCTCCCGGACTCTACGAAACTTAGTGCCGTGTACGCGTTCCCCAAACCAACTACCCTGAAAGAGCTTCGCAGCTTCAGCAGCTTATGCTCGTACTTCCGACGCCTCGTCCGCAATGTTGCCTCCATAATCGCCCACCTTGACCGAGTTTCTTACAGGCCGTTCTGAGCTACCGGACTGGTCCCTGGAATGTGACGATGCATTTCAAGAGCTGCGCCACCTTCTCACTTCACCGCCAGTACTGCGCCACTTCGATCCCTCTGCTCCAACTGAGATTCGCACGGACGCTAGTGGTGTCGGGCTAGGTGCTTTTCTTGCACAGCGCAAGAATGGCTTCGATGAGTACGTCGAGCATAGGCCAGCCGCACCCTTACTAAAGCTGAAGCGAACTACAACTCCTGCTACTATTAAACCGAAATCGATAGATTTCCTGATGATGTGAACGAACCTTGAAATTGATTTTGTTGCCGACAAATTTTTTTCTGCAGTCAAAGTGATGAGGAGAAATAATTTTGTGCTTCCCTAAGTAACTTGTTCTACGCGAGTGCAGATAATTTCTTCGGGGATGTTACGGCAAAGTGGAAGCACCGAGATAGGTCTATAATTTTCTATCCTCTCTTTTTCCTTTGATTTGTACAATGGTGATACTTTAGCACTTTTCATCTTAGCGGGGCATATGCCCGTTGTAAATATGGTGTTTGTTATATGAGTTAGCACTGATGAAATAATGTCGTTAACAAGTTTGGCGTAGTAAGCTTATATATTGTCACGTACGAGTTTCTGCCGCTGTGAACGAAATGTCGTCGGGAGGTGAAGAGGAGGTTGAGCAGCCTCTGAGATCGGTAGATGGTGTTACCCTGGCCACTGAGCTACAACCTTGCAACTGTATATATTGTTAATACATATATTTTCGCCTCGTAACATTTTGGGGCACGTGCTGGGTAACCTCGCCACAAGCCGCACCTGGATCTTCACAGCGGGCGTCACATCGGTCCCGCTGCCGATGTGACTGAGGCTACCCCCGCCGCTCAGACACAAGCGCAAGTAGTGCTAACCCAGCTACGTCACCCGGGAATCTTCGTCGGCTATGGCAAGGTCGACTCGAAGACTGGCTGACGTCGTATGAGCGCGTCGCTAAGCACAAGTGGGATGCCATGCGTTTGCTGGCCAACGTGATCTTTTACTTGGGAGGAACCGCGAAGGTATGTTTCAATACGTATGAAGCCCGCATTACAAGATGGGACTCCTGCATGGAAAAGCTCCGCTATCTTTTCGTAAGACCTATCGGACGTCAAATGGAGGCCAAGCAAGAGCTATCGTCTCGAGCCCAGACATCAACCGAATCGTACCTCCCGTATATTCAAGACATTCTGGCGCTCTGCCGTAAAGCGGACACGGACATGCTAGAGGCCGATATGGTTGGACACATCTTGAAGGGCATCACGGACGATGTGTACAACCTCCTGCCTTGCAGAAACTGCTCAACGGTTCAGTCCATCATTAAGGAATGCCGGAATTTTGATAAAGCGAAATGCAAACACATTGTATAACGCTTCGACCGACTTTCGAATACGGCTGCTACTTCCTCCTGCAACGAGCCTCCGGCATCACATCCGCCAACAACGCCAAGCTTGACACAGGTCATTCATCGTGAACTTGAGGCTTTGATTCCAAGTTCTCACTCCCCATACGCACGACAACATGACCATCTCGCTCATTCAAGCTGTTGTCCGCAAAGAAATTGCAAACATGGCCATCCAGTCTGCCGTCCGCCCTCGTACCACCCCTTCCGCTCTTGTCATTGCCTCTGCTGCACCTCGACAGTCGTTCCCGAATCTATATGGGAACCCTCGGAGTGGCGAACACCGTGTGACAGGCCAATTTGATTCGCTTGCTCCCGGGTCAGTCACATCCCCCGCCACTGCCGTAGTAGCCTCTGATACTCCTCGCCTCGACCATATGCTGATCGCCGCGCCGACCGAGACCCTCGGCCTCTGTCGCCCCTCTCTGAACCATACAATGCCGGTCTTCTTTCTCGATGAAACACCACTAGCCGCTTGCCATCACCGCAACGCCGTCAGTCCCGTTTGCCTACTCCTCGACGTCCCTCGTCCCCGTCCTACGCGGGCCGCTTGCAGGGAAACTAAGCAATGCAGCCCCCGGAGGTGAGGCTGCATTGACGACTCAGAATGCGAAACCCCTGCTGACCCCTGCTGCTCGACCGAACCTTGTTGAAATTTCTGTGGATGATGTATCCGTTAAAGCCCTCATCGATACTGGCGCTCAGGTGTCTGTTATGAGATCAGATCTTCGTAGCCGCCTCCGAAAAGTCCTGACATCTGCTGAGTCGCTTGCCGTCCAAGTAGATAATGGCAGTACAACACCCGTGATGGGAATGTGGGTCGTCCGTGTTACCATTGTGAACCGTCCAGTGTTAGTCCTGTTCACCGTACTGGCCGAGTGTCCCCACGAAGTGATTCTTGCAGTCGACTTTCTGACTGCCCAATCCGCACTTATTTTCTGTGCAACCGGCACCGTTCGCCTTGAACTGCCCCATTACTTTGCCGTCCCGACTTCGTTCTACTGAATTTGTTCGACTGCAACGTGATGCTGAGACCTACGTACTCATGTCGCCTTGTGCACCACTTTGAGATGGTCCTTACGTGGTGTCCCCACTTTGCGATGTCCTCTTGGCACGCCAAATGGCACTACCAAGCTTAATTGTAACTCTTGTCAGCAATCGAGCGTGGCTTCCTCTTCTGAACATTGGTTCGCGTCTGCAAGTGCTTCTTGAGGGCGTATCTCTCGCTGTGCTGTCCTCTTTGGAAGACTGTGGACTCGAAGACTGGCTGACGTCGTATGAGCGCGTCGCTAAGCACAAGTGGGATGCCATGCGTTTGCTGGCCAACGTGATCTTTTACTTGGGAGGAACCGCGAAGGTATGTTTCAATACGTATGAAGCCCGCATTACAAGATGGGACTCCTGCATGGAAAAGCTCCGCTATCTTTTCGTAAGACCTATCGGACGTCAAATGGAGGCCAAGCAAGAGCTATCGTCTCGAGCCCAGACATCAACCGAATCGTACCTCCCGTATATTCAAGACATTCTGGCGCTCTGCCGTAAAGCGGACACGGACATGCTAGAGGCCGATATGGTTGGACACATCTTGAAGGGCATCACGGACGATGTGTACAACCTCCTGCCTTGCAGAAACTGCTCAACGGTTCAGTCCATCATTAAGGAATGCCGGAATTTTGATAAAGCGAAATGCAAACACATTGTATAACGCTTCGACCGACTTTCGAATACGGCTGCTACTTCCTCCTGCAACGAGCCTCCGGCATCACATCCGCCAACAACGCCAAGCTTGACACAGGTCATTCATCGTGAACTTGAGGCTTTGATTCCAAGTTCTCACTCCCCATACGCACGACAACATGACCATCTCGCTCATTCAAGCTGTTGTCCGCAAAGAAATTGCAAACATGGCCATCCAGTCTGCCGTCCGCCCACGTACCACCCCTTCCGCTCTTGTCATTGCCTCTGCTGCACCTCGACAGTCTGCCTTTCGACGTCTTTAACGCCAGTCTCGACGCCTTTAACGCCCGAACCACGATTCGACACTGCTGCAGCTTACAACCTTCCTACTCCACGTAACGACAAGTTTACGACAATGATAGCTACTGACCTACGACCTGCTTACGCCGACGCCCTTCACCGCATTCTGATGTCTTATGAAGAAGACATCAGAATGATTTCGTAAATCGCCCGCTAGGTTGAACCAGTGTCGTCACCCATCCAATCCACGCCGGTGACGCTCCTCCTATACACAGGAGGCCATACCGTGTGTCAGCGGCTGAACGCCAGGTGATCCAAACGGATGTGGAGAAAATGCTATCTTAAGGTATTATCGAGCCTTCCTGCAGTCCGTGGGCGTCACCTGTCGTTTTGGTTAAAAAGAAGGACAATGTCTGCATATTTTGTATCGCTTATCGTAACCCCAATAATATTACCAAAAAGGACGTGTATCCGCTTCCGCGTATATATATTCATGACGCGCTGGACTTGCACGGTGCCAGTAATTTTTCGTCGGTCGATTTGCGCTCTCGCTAGATGAACGAGATCGCGAAAAGACCGCCTTTGCCACCCCAGATGGTCTCAAAGTCATCAAGTCAAATTTATTGCAACAGTCATGTTGGAGCTACATGGTGACAGTATTACAGCAGGAGGTCCCAGAGTTTTGAAAAAAAAACGTTCAGGGGGACCTCCTATGATTACATAAATAGGGTTATTATACAAAAAACAGCAAACCAGTATGGTCACGTGAGCAATAATAATAATAATAAGGTAAGTTTATCATCTATAACATGTAATTGGATACATTGGTTAATTGCAATGCTAATTATTTAAAAATATGAAAGATAATCGAAAGCGTGGGAACAAACAGAATAACAACAAATATTAACAAGTATAATCAATTCGACATAGGAGACGAAACTCGTATTATTATCAATAATCAATTTCCTATACTAAAACAAAAGGTATACACCAACAAAATTTGATAATTAATTAGGGAATTCAGAGGAGCCGGTTTATTCCTGAATTAAATATTTCTTGGTGCGCGTGATCAGTGTATGGAGGTTTTTGTTTCGAGATGTAATGAATTCTATATTGCTATGCCAGAGAAGAGGGCTGTGAACTTGCCGTAATTCGTCCTTAACGACAGGTAAAAGAAGATTATTGCGCAAGGATGTTGTTAGGAAAGTGTTCAGGGTCAATACATTCAAAGATGATGTCATGTGTGATGAGTATATATGCAATTATGGATAGTTTCTGACGCAATAAGTCTCGTAATGGGAGAATGTTAAGTTTAGGGAACAGTGACCTGCAGGACGACTCACATCGGGTGAAAGTCATTAGTCTGACAGCTTGGTTCTGAAGTCGCTGCAGACGTTCAATATGGGTAAAATACGGATTGGCCCATGACGATACGCAGTACGAAAGATGGCTATGAATATAAGCAAAATACAAAGATCGTACGATGTAAGGGGGAAAATAAGTTCTCGTCTTGATGGTAACGTGGATGCCAAATGCAATATTTTTCACAAGTGATCGGGTGTGTCCATAAAATTTTAGTTCAGTAGCTAATATGACACCGAGAAACCGCGCTTCGTTCGAAACATATATGACGTGATCATCAATGTTACCAGGAGGTGGGACGTCCATTGAAATTCGCGGGGAATAGAACACAGTAAATGTTGTTTTAATGGGATTAATGTGCAGATGATTAGTACGACGCCATAAATTCATATTATTTAGGTCGGTGTTAAGGTTAGACTGGAGTGTAGCAATTTTTTTACTGGATGTAAGCATGGTAGTGTCATCAGCGTAAATTATGCACTTGGTCTCAGCAAGAATAGTGGGTAGGTCATTAATAAACATCAAAAATAAAAGTGGGCCTAAAATTGATTCCTTTGGGACTCCTACGTTAATTAGCTTTAAAGATGACAGACGGCCGTTGACCTGTACGTACCATTTGAGACCAGTTACTCAAGTAGTCTTTAGTATAGTTTAGTGGAGGACCAGATATACCGAATGATTCGAGTTTAACCAGTAGTAGGCGATGGTTTATTGTGTCGAAGGCCCTCGTCAGATCAATGAATACGCAGCCCACAATTAGACCTCTGTCTCGCTTGATTTCTTCAGTTAATGAAATAAGTGCCACTTCGGTTGAATATTCTTTTCTAAAATCGAATTTCTGAGGAGACAAAAGGTTGAATTTCGTTAAGTAGCGCATTAATCGAGTGCGTAATAGCTTTTCAATCACTTTATCAAAGAAAGGAAGGATACAAATTGGCATGTAATTGCCTACTGAAGTCTGATCACCTTTCTTAAAAGCATGAACTATTCTACCAGCTTTAAGACAGCTTTGAAACACTCCTGCCGAGAACAGTGTGTTGATGATTAGCGCCAAAACTGAAGATATTTTTTGCGAAATTGGTTTTACTTTACACGGATCAATATGGTCTAATCCAGCGCTTGTAGTCTGCAAAGTAGTGATGGCCTGGTGAACTTCATCTGCAGTCGTCGAATGCAGATAAAAGCAATCACTACATCGAGGTATATCAGGTAAAAGACACGCCAGCTGCTGCGTATGCATAGATGCGCAGAAATGCTCACTGAATGCGTCATCTATTCTGAGAGTGGCAGTATGCATTTCGTCGCCTTGCTTTATTTTTGTTGTGGTCTCTGAGCAATCATTTGTGTTCAGAAACTCTTTTATGATTTTCCAGCAGCGCGCCGTGTTGCTTGTGTTTTTAAGAATAAGGTGCTGGTAATAATTGCGCTTAGCGCGCCTTAATAAAGAAGATAACGTTGCAAAATATTGACAAGTATACATGTTTATCTTTCACCGGTGGCCGCTTTCCACCGGCTAACGAATGTTAAACGTTATCGCTCGGCGCAGGAAGCGCCTGTATCGGATGTTTCAAGAACGTTATCGATGCTTCTTGCCGTTGCCTGTTTTCACCGACGCTTATGTTATCTGATTGTATGACCGACGCGAATTGTCTAGAACTTTCTGGAAGGCCCGCGGGCATCAGGGATTAATCTGGAACCTTCGATGACTCAGGTAAAAAAGCCGACACGTTTCGCCGCTGATCAGATTTTCAACGACCGCCGACTGTGTTCGCCGCTTTCGTTGTGCTTTGAGTGTAGCTTGCTTTTGTGGGCACAGGTTCTCCCAAGAAAGAATCAGTTTCGTCATACACAGTTTTGCGACTGTTTACTTCTGCGTCACTACTACGTGACAATATAACTGAAAGCGGGATTTTCATGTAGAGTTAAATGGCTGCGACTTTAATTTCTTCTGGAGGTCATTCTTTTTATTAAAGGACTTAACAGTGAGTTACTAATCCATGGATTTCTGGGTGAGCGAAACCACTTCGTCACAGTAATGTAAGTGGCGCAGTTTTCTATACACATAGCTATTGTTTCCGAGAAAGACGCAAAAGCCTTTTTCTGCGCAATCCTCCTTAATCACCGATGTCTAATCTATCTACTGAACGAATTACCTGCACAAATTTGACGGAATCAAAATCGCCGCTTTGTCAATGTATTATTACTCTTGATTTTGTAAACCCTAAGGTTAAAAAAATAGGAGCCCAGTAAATCATTCCTATAGCACTCTAAGCAAATACCGACTTAAAGCAACGCATATAAGGCGGAAAGTAGATCAAAATTTCAACGCTTATAAATGGCTCACTGTAAGCGGCCTACCGCGTATGCGGCCTATTGTATGCGGCTCTCGCATATGCGGCCCATAGTAGGGCCGCTTGGTGGACGTCACGCATAGCCGCAAATTTTTATGCGGTATTTCAGATCAAATCTATCCAGCTTACTAAGCGGCTCAAATCAGTAGTAGTGCTCAAATAGTAGTAATGTCAGTAGTTGGTGCAAGAAAAATAAATTGCTAATTAACCCTCGGAAAACGAAGTTTATGGTTTTCAGTTCACACAATAAACTTCGCCCTATCCTTCCCCCACTGTACATAGTTTCTCACCCAATATTACCATCTAATGAGTGCTCATATTTAGGTGTTCAGTTAGACTCCTTTCTAAAGTTTAATTTGCATGTCAGCTTCATAAAAAAGAAAGCCGCTTATGGTATCAGGGTGCTTTTAAAGGCCAGATACTACTTTCAAAAGCACACTCTCCTCACATTGTATTATGCCTTTATTTATAGCCATTTAAATTACTGTATCAGTTCTTGGGGTCTCACATATCGCTGTCATATAGCTCCTTTGCAGCACATCCAAAACAATGTTGTCCGTATCATAGCTTTGGCTCCATATAACGCTCATGTTACCCCCATCATCACTGAGTTAAATCTCACAATAAATAAAATTATCTGGTACAACCACAGCATCGTTATTTACCGCCTACTTAAAAATCCACAATTACATTATATCATTGGCAGGAATAGTCTTGCTAATGCGAACACTACCAGGTTCTCTTTACAAAATAACCGTTTACTTCCAAAATCACGCAGCAACTATGGTCAAGCTAACTGTTTGTTTTGCTAGTGTGAAAATGTGGAACTTACCTGCTCACGTGAAATCCTCACCTACATTATCGTCATATCAACGTTCACTGAGAGCTTGTAGGAATTAACGTGACGGCGGCGAACGAGCCGTGCCGTCGTTCCTACTAAGAAGGCGGCGAGCCGAGCGGTGGCTGCGACGACCAGCGCACGGCCGCTGGATAAAAAAAGTTGTCGCAGTTTCACCTGAAAGGCGAAGCATCAATTGCGATAGCAAATTTGTAGAGAGCTATACGGAGTAATGATATTAGCTTTATCAGCTGTATAAACTTGGACATGCAGCAGCACCGGCAACACGCAGAACTATTGTCGACGCCGTCGGCGTTTTGCCCGCGTTCGCTCAAAATGCGTGCGGCGTTGGTGACTATTGCCAGAAGAGGGGACTACTTTGAAGGGTACATGCCTAAAATGTTGTACAATAAGCAATAAAGATGTTAAAGCAAACGTTTGGTTTCTTTTGTAACACACCTTGTACATATTTGAATTGAAGAACTCTTTTGGGAGCCAAGCAACATAAGAAATTTTTGTCCTCTGCAGCACACTCTGTATACATGCCCAGTGGTTGGGTGAATGCAGAGAGATCCAAGTGAAGTTTTTTCTGTATACATTGCTAACAAGAGTAAAAAAGCATTTTTCAATATGTGTTTCATTTTGACATAATTGCTCCGTCATCACAAACATTATATATCATTCATATATATTCAGAGTTAGTTGTCCTGATGACTCCTGGGCCTCCAGGTGACCGTTGTACCTGTAGGGAAAAGAAATTCCACTCAATATTAGACAATTCCAAAAACTGCGTCACCTTGGCCTTCTTAGGGCTATGTTCGTTCAATAGTTGTTCGAGGACAATATAGTAGTGATCTTGCACGAAACAGATCTCAATGTTAATTAGTAAACTACTGAGGCTGTGAGATAACGATCCGAGGTCTTTTATTTGACTGCCCTCATTTCGGTGTGGCTAGAAAACCACACTTGACTGCGCTTAATTGCACCTTGTTGGGGGAGACAACCATTGTTCAGACTGTGTTCAACACCCCAGCATTGCCCTGCTACTTGACATGTGGGTTGTTGGTGTAGTGCACGGCATCGCATTGATGTGCACACATTATCTTCCGTTCTGTTTTAAATCTCGGCTCTCCTGCTTCCTTTCATTCCCTTTATACCCCTTCCTCAGCACAGTCACTTGTATTTACGCTGGTGAACCTGCCTGTCTTCCTATCTTTCTACCTCCTTCCTCCAAGAGCATGTGTCAGCATTATAAAACTAGCTGTCCATGATTTCCTACAAAAAGGCTGAACATTCTATATCACTACTTCACATGTGAATAACTCATAAGGGATTGTGAACGACATGCTAATGTGTCCGACCTTCGAAGTTACAGCATTGTATTTCAAATTTCACTGGCATTATTAGCACTAAATCCATCCCTAACTAATATGAATATAATGAGTACATACACAATGTAAACAAAGTAATCAAGCCATGACAATATACACAAACACATAATGCTCTGGCGAGACACTAAAGAGATAAGCATACGTTCAGTTGCATTGTTCACATTAGTAGAAAACGATTTCACATATTTGGCCTCTTCGAAATCAACTCAATCTGCTTGGGTTTATGGATTATTTCACAGTCCACCTTCGACCAGACCGCACTGCTTGCGGAAATGAAGGCATTCATTCGGGAGCAAGTAGCGCGCCAACTCTCCTTGGTACCCTTTGCTCAACCACCGCATGTGCCACAGCCCGCTTCGAATATCGTGCCTCCACTCCGCCGCGCCATCGAGCCAGGAATCGCCGAGGTATTTCCCGACCAACGCCACTATGTTCCTGCGCCTGTGCCACTGAGCTCCACCGAGGTCGTGGCTCCACCCCAACAGGCCCTGGCACCAGCACCGCTCAGCTACGCTGAAGTCCTTGCGAGGCACCACCCACTCTCTGCGTCTGTGCCCCTCACTTATGCCGACGTCGTGGCTAGGCCACCTGTGCAGCCCGCAATACAGTCATATCACCAGCCGCTCCATACAGGGCGTGCTCCGGCGGAACCGGTGGCGTACGTCTGACAGCCGGCCTATTTGCTTTGCCTGCGGCTACGCCGGTCCCGTGGCTCGTTTCTGTAATCGTGTGCAGACGCCCAGCGTCGCGTCCTCCATGCCAAAACCCTTTCGCCCCGTCCATCTTACGACCCCACTTCCGGTGTGTCACCGACATACCGCCCCGACACCGAACACACGCCGTCCCCATCTCCCCGCCGGCGCTCGTTATCGTATGCGACCTCGTGCCGCCCCTGGGGATGAGGAAAACTAACCAGTCGCCGTCCAAGAGGCAAGGGCT
>NC_051155.1:64119613-64338862 GCF_013339745.2 Dermacentor silvarum | reverse complement strand
TACTGATTTTATTGTCTTTGCGTTCAGCAAAAGGTTCGCACTCCACCGTCGCGTCACCAAATGTTAATTCAGAGCTCATGTTTGATGCCCGGCATGAAGGGTTGATGCCCGGCATGAAAGGTCCGTTCCCACAATTTTAAAATCCGACAGTGAGAATGCGTATGGCTGGGTGCAGCATGTTCTTCCAGCTGTATGAACTTATTTAGGCGATTCATATACCTCTACAAATACATGCGTTTACCGAGTCGCGTGCCTCATATCCTCATCGTGCTAAAGCCTCATGCCTGCAGATTGTAGAATAAAGAAAAAAAACACCGCATATCCACGGGGTGAATGATTATGAGTGGGCGAAGCTCCGGAGGGAATCATCGGTAAACCGTGAATCTTCCGTGTAATTCGCCCAGTCTCGCCGCACTAAATCAAACGATTGACTTCCACCAATGACACTCGCCATATGTGACGTCATTCCTATTTTATAACAGCGCCCTTCATTATAATTGCACCATCTCCCGCTTAAGGGGACGCTAGCACAAACGCGTTAGAAACGTGCAGTACTCTCTAGTAAGGGGGAGAGGCCACAGTGCCTTAGGCAGCCGTTTACACATGCCGGAACGTGCACCGCGTTTGCCGACGCCATCACATGACTGCTGAGAGAGTATAACCCGCGTATTCATAAACGCCCTCGTCTTGAACTTGACTTGCCACCGCCTTCAACGCGTTTCGAACGCGCTGCCCAACACAGGGACAGACCCACACCCTAAGGAGCTTCGCCCCTAAAATTGAGACAGAAACCATCTTGTTATGACTGTAGACGCTGATGCGTTAGAACTGAATGAATATAGCGACTCAACGCATTGCCACCGTTGGAACGAATTATGTCTAAGGCGTGTACTACAGCGGGACTCCTGCATCGCGTTTTCGTAACAATACTTGGTTTCATCGATCACTGCCGCCGCGAAGCCAGCGAGTGGCCTCCGAAATGCACAATCGATAAACACACAGGACCTGTAAAATGCGTCAAGGACGCTAAAAATGAAAAGAAAAGCATGTAGTTCTTCATTTGCTGAAGAACCACAACAGATTGCATTTGATCCGTTTGCTTACAAACTTAGCCTGTGTGTCGCTGGCGGGGCTTGGGAGAACCAGCTAGCCAAGTTACTTTATTGTTGTATTCGACGTTGCAGCTACAGCAGCAAGCCGTGTTTTCTCAACAGAGACTTTCTCGTTTGCGCGGCAATATACCCTTAACACCTGTTCCCACCCCAAGTCTCTCCTGCCCAAATGCCACGCACGCTATTCTGCCGAGATTCGACTCTGCAGCCGGAATCAAAGTGACACCGTGCCGAACAGCCTCCACTATACTGCTGATGTCCAGGGCTAGTTCGCCGTGCAGCTAATTATGCTCTCCACACAAAGATGCGACGTACAGCTGCACGTAATCACGGTTTCACCGGTAGTGGGTTCACAATATACACCACAAGGTGTTTGCAACCGCTACCTCCCATCTTCGAATTAACGAGCGTTCTTCGCATCTCGTCATGAACCTGGTGATCACATCACAGTTTGCGGGGGTATATGTGTTTGTTGATGGCGTCCTTGAAACGGGAATGCGGCCGTGGAAGTAATGGTCGGCCTGCAGCAAAAACTATAAGTTGTCCCCTACAGTGATAGGAGACATGATACGGTTGAACATAACGTGTTCTTTGTTCATGATGATGATGTGTGGTGTTTTATGGCGCAAGGGCCAGTTATGGCCAAAGAGCGCCATGCCAGTGTTTGTGAGTGTGCGTGGAGCGATGAATTCTGAGTTGATGAAGTGTGGCTGTAAAGGGGCCTAAAAATAATCGCTGTAAAATGCGTAAAATATACAGGTACTAAGATCATGCAAATGACTAATGAGGTGTACTATGAAATGAAGAATGCATTGAGAAAGAGTGACACGATATTTAAAATATTTAAAATGTAGTAATTGGACAGAAGCACTACTGCCTAAACAGAGCCCTTGAACCACAAGGGCCTGGAGGCATGTGCTTATACAAAACTACTATCACAGCAGCATCCTCTGGAGGGAGGATGTGCTATGAATTTATTGGGCTTATAACATGCAGTACCACGTCGTTTAAGAAAGCGAGGACTGCTTTGGTGCTAAACAGCGGTTCCTCACCAAGAAACATACTGGGATGCAGAGGGACATGATAGCGGTAAGCTAAAGGGAAATGTCTTTTTCTATCTGCTTCGGCATCCCGACACTCCAGGAGAACATGGAGGACGGTTAGCCTCTCACCACATCTACCACAGGTTGGTGGTTCATCCCCGGTCAACAAAAAACTATGGGTGCCAAATGTATGACCTATTCTGAGACGGCAGAACAGGACATCAGTTCGCCGTGTTCTCGTTGCGGAGGGCCAGAAACCTAACTGTGGCTTAATCAAGTGAAGCTTATTATTTGTTTCTTCATCCCACAGGCGTTGCCAATGGCTCCGCAATTTCTTACGCAAAAAATGTTTCAAATCTCTTGCAGAAACAGTAGCTGTAGGATTGGTAGCGTGCGATGTTATTGACGTAGCCATTCGGTCAGCTAGCACATTACCCTCAATGCTTCTATGGCCAGGCACCCAGCATATAATGATATGCTGGTTAGATACATACGCTCTACACAGTACGGAGTAGAGCTCAATGAGTATAGGATTTTTCTGTTTACAGGGTGACTTTAAAGCGTTTACGACACTTAGAGAGTCTGTAAATATGATTGATTTTTGAAGTTTAGATTTCCTTATATGCCTCACAGCTGACAATAGTGCATAAGCCTCAGCCGTAAAGATACTTGCTTCCGGGTGGAGTACACCGGATTCCGAAAAGGATGGGCCGACGGCTGCATACGACACCCCGTCACGTGACTTAGAAGCGTCTGTATAAAACTCTGTGCATGTGTACTTGGACTGGAGTTCAAGGAAATGCATTTTGATATGTGCCTCTGGTGCGTGCTTAGTGACCTCTACGAATGATGTGTCACACTCTATGAGCTGCCACTGCCACGGCGGTAACAGTTTCGCTGGAGCCATAAGACAGTGTTCAAGCAACGGAACACCCATTTCCTCACTAAGATTCCTGACACGCAAAGAGAACGGTTTTCTCGATGCCGGTCGATTTTCGAAGAGTGTGGCAGTGGTCATGTCGTTTATGGTTGAATAAGAGGGATGTTCAATGTTCGCGTGTACTCTAAGAAAATATGTAAAACTACTATATGAACGCTGCAGATGAAGTGACCACTGATTCGACTCTACGTAGAGGCTCTGGATCGGACTTGTTCGGAAAGCACCGGTCGCGAGGCGGATGCCCAGATGGTGAACGGGGTCTAGAATTTTTAATGCACTTGACGTTGCAGAATTATAAATTATAGCTCCGTAATCAAGGCGTGAGCGGACAAGACTGTTGTACAAGTTAAGGAGGAATTTCGGTCACTACCCCATGTTGTGCGCGACAACATTTTTAAAAGGTTCATCGTCTTCAGACACCTTGCCTTCAAATATTTAAGATGGGGGATAAAGGAAAGCTTCGAGTCTAGAATTAGTCCCAGGAATTTATGCTCACTGCTCACGGATAGTTCCTCTTGATTAATCGTGAGATTTGGCACTGGTGTCATGCCTCTTTGTTTGAGAAAAGTATGCACGTACTTTTCTTTGCATTTATTTTAAATCCATTTACATCAGCCCATTTAGACAGTTTGTTTAATCCAAGCTGTACCTGTCGTTCGCAGATAGCAATGTTGCATGATTTGAAACCTATCTGTACATCATCAACATACAC
This sequence comes from Dermacentor silvarum, assembly GCF_013339745.2. NCBI lineage: Eukaryota > Metazoa > Arthropoda > Arachnida > Ixodida > Ixodidae > Dermacentor > Dermacentor silvarum. The sequence continues at coordinate 64,335,055 of NC_051155.1, read as the reverse complement.
AGAATAAAACATGCTGCGTGGAATAACTGTATACAGGGAGTTCATTTTTACAATAAAGAGTGTGCAACTAAGCACGCCCCCTTGTGGCACACCAGCCTCCTGGGTGAATGTTCTAGATAAAACATTGCCCACTCTTACGCGAAACGTGCGGTTAGACAAGTAGCTTTCGACTGTGTTTAACATATTACCGCGGACCCCCATCGCACAAAGATCTCGCAGAATTCCGAAGCGCCATGTCGTATCGTACGCTTCTCTAAATCTATAAATACAGAAAGTAAAACTGTTTATGAATAAACGCATCTCTGATGTTTGCCTCGATGCGAACAAGGTGGTCTATTGTCGACCTACCTTCTCGGATGCCACACTGGAAGGGGTCTAGTGTTTCGTTATTTTCTAGGAAACTGATTAAACGCCGGTTTATCATTTTCTCATACAGCTTGCACAGGCAGCTTGTTAGAGCTATTGGCCTGTAGCTGCTGGCTAAGGACGGGTCTTTGCCTTGTTTAAGTATCGGGATGACTATGGCTTCTTTCCATGAGGACGGGATACACCCAGCCGCCCACATGGCATTAAAAAGAGACAGGAGTGTTTTCAGTGTTTCAGGGTGTAGGTATCTAACCATTTCATACATAATACGATCGCCACCTGGCGCCGAGTTGTTGCAACATGTGAGAGATGCTTTAAGTTCGGCTAAGGTAAATGGTCGATTGTAAGCCTCACTCGAAGAACCTTTGCGGTTAAGGGGCTGCCGTTCTTCGCGTTCTTTGAACTTCAGGAAAGTTTCTGTATAGTGCGATTCACTTGATACATATTCAAAGTGTTCACCTAGACAATCCGCCTGGTCTTCCAGGCTATCACCTTGGCTACTTACTAAGGGTAGGGGATGTGACTCCCGGCCTATTAGTTTATTTACCCTATTCCAGACTTTCGTTTCATCGGTGTACGAATTTATGCTGGAGATGTACTTTTCCCAACTCTCTCTTTTAGCATGTCTGCGCGTTCTCCTGCCCTGCGACTTTGCTTGCTTAAAATTTATCAGGTTTTCAGCTGTTGGGGAGTTGCGAAGCAATCCCCAGGCTTTGTTTTGCTTTTACGTGCTTTTTGGCATTCCTCGTTCCACCATGGCAGGCGACGCTTATTAGCCAGTCCATTAGATTGTTGTATGCACCTTTCAGCAGCGTCAATGATAAAACCTGTTATATACGCCACAGCATCGTCTATGTTAAAAGAGGCAATGTCATCCCGGCCTAAATATGTTATTTGTCGAAAAAGTTCGCAGTTAGCCGAGTCAAGCTTCCATCGGGGAACGTGTGGCGAGCATCTATCTTGTTCTGTTAAGCCTAGCATAATTGGGAAGTGGTCGCTCCCAAAGGGGTTCTTGAGAACGGACCACTCCAGGTATGGCATTAGTGTACTCGATGCTATACTTAGGTCAATGGATGAATATGTGTTATGTGTAACGCTGTAATACGTAGGCTCTTTCTTGTTAAGTAATGATGCGCCTGAAGAGAACAGAAAATTTTCAATTAGACGACCTCTCGCATCGCAACGTGAGTCTCCCCACAAAGTGTTATGTGCGTTGAAATCTCCGACAACTATATATGGCTCCGGAAGTTCATTTATGTAGTTTTGGAATTCAGTTTTATGTAGCTGATAATTGGGAGGGATGTATATAGAGCTGATAGTGATCAGCTTGTCAAACAACACCCCTCGGACAGCAACTGCCTCTAGGGGCGTATGAAGTTTTAATTCCCGGCAGGCAATACCTCTATCGACTACAATAGCCACACCACCGGAAGACACGACTGTGTCATCGCGGTCTTTACGAAAAATGGCGTATTGCCGGAGAAAGTTTGATTGTGTAGGTTTAAGGTGCGTCTCTTGTACACACAGCACCTTAGGATTAAACCTGTGTAGGATTTCTTTGACGTCATCGAGGTTGTGTAGGAGTCCTCTGACGTTCCATTGTATTATTTGTGTATTCATGTTGGAAGTGTTTTTTTGTGCTGTGTGTTTAAAAAAGAGACTAATTTAACTTACAGAGCCCTTGTCGGGCCCTGTGATGCGGGCTTTTTCTTTTTTGGAGCGATCGCGAGATTCTCGCGGCTCCTTTGGCGCTTGCGGCGCTGTCTGGCAGGTTGTTGTGTCCATCGCCTCTTGCGAGGCGCTGGACACGCGCTCTTGCGAGCGGTTGTTTTGACGGGAAGGCCTCGTTTCGAGGGACGAGGCCCTTGAGGCCACCAGCCCGGAGGTTGATGGCCCCTTCTTGTGAGTTGGCGGAGCAGCGTTAGCTGCAGCCGCCGGGGGGGCAGATGGCGTCACTGCCGGCTCACTGTGTGCGGGCCGGACAGCCGTCGGAAGCCGTTGCGACGCTGCCCCCTGACGCGCCACTTCGGCAAAAGGTGTTCTTTGGCAGGTAGGATACCCGCCTGCGTGCCTCCTTGAACGTTAGATTTTCCTTTACTTTAATCGTTACAATTTCTTTTTCTTTTTTCCAGGACGGGCACGACCGCGAGTATGCGGCGTGCTCGCCATCACAGTTCACACAGTGGAGAGAGTTTTCGCATGTTTCAGAGGCATGGTCACCGGAACTACATTTAGCACATGTCTGTCGGCCTCGGCAGTTCTGGGAACTGTGGCCGAAACGCTGGCACTTGAAGCAACGAAGAGGATTTGGTACATAGGGTCTGACCCGTAGCTTTACATAGCCTGCCTCGATTGTCTCGGGCAGGATGCTTGAGCCAAAAGTAAGTACTATGTGTTTGGTTTTGATCTCTTTGCCGTCCCGTCTTAGCATGATTCGTTTAACAGTGATCACGTTTTGCTCGCTCCAGCCTTCCAACAGTTCAGCTTCTGTCAGTTCCATGAGGTCATCGTCGGAGACAACACCACGGCTGGTGTTCATAGTTCGGTGCGGGGATATTGTCACTGGGATCTCCCCGAATGACACTAGGTTAGGAAGCTTTTCGTGCTGTTTCGCATCGCGGAGCTCCAAAAGGAGGTCGCCGCTAGCCATTTTCGATGCTTTGTAGCCTGCTCCAAGAGCTTTCGTCAGACTTTTCGAAACAAGAAAGGGTGAGATCATTCTCACCGTCTTTTCGGGTTTATCAGAATGGATCACATGAAATCGGGGGAAGATTTGCAATCTGTTGCCATGGAATTCAAAAATATCTTCGGTGCGCCCTCGTTTGTGAGAGCGATCAGGGAGTCGGGGGAATGAAGAAAAAGCCATAAGCTAACAATGATTTCGGTAACTATGCCAGCCGCCCACCACCGAGCCCAACAAGGGGACGCTACAAGACCCGAAGGAGATGCAGACGCCAGCTGTACATAGTCACTATAACCTAATATAATAGACCCAAGGATGGATAAACTACACCAGGTTAACCCTTGCTGCCTGGAAAATAGGAAGTAAAACGAAGTGAAGAGAAGACAGGAGAGATGGAAAGTAAGAGAGAAAGACGAAGGTTGGAGGGAGAGAGAGAGAGACAGGAAAAGGCAACTACCGATTTCCCCCGGGTGGGTCAGTCCGGGGGTGCCGTCTACGTGAAGCCGAGGCCAAAGAGGTGTGTTGCCTCCGCCGGGGGGCCATAAAGGTCCAAACTCCCGGCTTCGGCTCAACCTCCAGGATCCCCTTTTCCCCGGACACGGCTAAGCCACGCACGGTTAGACGCGGGAGGGTCCAACCCCCATGTGCTCGGGTCCGTGGTGTCGCAACACACCAAACGCCTGCTGACGCAGACGCCCCTGCGGGGTTCTTTGTTCACAGCATCGAGCTCCTGTGACCAGGGAACCGGGTTCGAAAGCAGTCCTCGGACCAACTTGGACCACAGTCATCTGACATTGCATATGTGCCGCTTCTGCGCCAACTGGATGACAGGATAGTCAATTGTCTAGTGGTTCACACCATCGCGCTGCTGTGATCAGGGAACCGCATTCGAACGCAATCGTGGCACCAACATCGGTCACAGGCATCTGACATTGCATATGTGCCGTTTTTTCGCCAACTTTGATGACTGGGTAGTCTACGGTCTAGTGGGTCAGAGCAGCGCGATGTTTTTATTTTTGGAACAGCGTTCGAAAGCAATCGTCGGACCTACTTGGATTACGGGTATCTATATTTGCATGCGTGCCCTTTTCCCGCCAACCAGGATTACTGGATAGTCTAGGGCATGATGGTTCTCAGCATCGCGCTGCTGTAATCAGGGAGCCTAGTTCGAAAGCCGCCGTGAAACCAACTTCGATCACGGGCACAATTTCCCCCAAACTTGGATCACTGCGTAGTCTGTGGTCTAGTGGTTCACAGCATCGCTCTGTTGTGGTCAGGGAACCAGCTCCCAAAGCAATCGTCTGGCCAACTTGGATTAGTGGTATCTGACATTGCATATGTGCCGTTATTCTGCCAAGTTGGATCACTGGGTAGTCTATGATCTACTGGTTCACAGCATCGTGCTGCTGTTATTTGGGAACAGTGGCCTACTTGGATGACGGATATCTAAAATTGCATATGTGCCCTTTTTGCGCCAACTGGATGACTTGATAGTTTCTATGGTCTAGTGGTTCACAGCATCTCGCTGGAGAGCTCCGCGAACCGGGATCCAAAACAATCGTGGCACCAACTTCGATCACGGGTATCTCGTCGGGCCAATTTGGGTCAAGGGTATCTGACATTGTATATGTGCCGTTCTTCCACCAACTGGACGGCTGGGTAGTCTATGGTCTTCTGATTCACAGAATTGTACTGCCGTTATTTGTGAACCGGCTTCGAAAGTAAACGCCTGACCCATTGCAAAGACTGGCATCTGACATTGCATATGTGCCATTTATCAACCAACGTAAATGACTAGATAGTCTATTATCTAGTGGTTCACAGCATCGGGCTGCTTTTTTGGGAACAGCGTTCGAAAGTAATCGTCGGAGCTACTTGGATGACGGGTATCTAAAATTGCATATCTTCCCTTTTTCCGTCGGCTTCGATCACTGGGTAGTTGATGGTCTACTGGTTTACAGAATCGCGCTGCTGTGATCAGGTAACCGAGTTCGAAAGCAATTGTGGCACCAATTTCGGTCAAGGCCATCTCGTCGCGGAAACTTGGATCAAGGGAATCTGACATTGAATATGTTCCCTTTTTACGCCAGCTCGATAACTGGATAGTCTCTATGGTCTAGTAGTTGGTTCACAGCATTGCATTGCCGTGCCCTGCGAACCGGGATCCAAAGCAATCGTGGCACCAAGTTCGATCGCGGCCATCTGACATTGCATTTCTGCAGTTTTTCCGCCAACTTGGATCACTGGGTAGTCTATGGTCTAGTGTTTCAGAACATCGCGCTACATTGATCAGGCGAACGAGTTCGAAAGAAATCGTGGCACCAACATTGACCACGGCTATCACGTCGGCCCAATTTTAATCAAGGGTGCCTCTCATTGCATATGTGTCTTTATTGCGCCAACTTTGATCACTGGGTAGTCTATGGTCTAGTGGTTCACAGCATCGTGCTGATGTGATCAGGGAACCGGGTACTAAAGATATCGTCGGGCCTAGAGCACTGCACGGGCCGGATTTTTCGGCCCGAGCCCGGCCCAGGCCCGCTTTACAAGGCCCGAGCCCAGCCCGGGCCCGTAATACAGAGCCCGAGCCCGGCCCGGGCGTACATGACCGAGACCAGCCCGGGCCCGGCCTGGGCCCGTGGTTCCAAGCCCGGGCCCGACCCGGGCCCGTGCTATTGAGCCCGGGCCCGGCCCGGGCCCGGGCGTTCATTACTAAGCTTAGCTAGGGCCCGCGTGTGCGTGACCAGGCCCGGCCTGTAAGAGAAAAAAAATATTTTTTTACTTACAGATTGTACCGTATTTTTCAGCCTCACGTTCTCGAGGTTTAATCAGCTGCAGTATATAAGCAATAAAAGGCCGAAATGTTTGTTTCTCCCACGGGAACATCAGTAATCCGGCCCATTGCCTGTGCTGTTATTTTTCCGCTGGTGCCCATGCACTTACCTTAATTTGTACGATATGGTTCTATGATGTCACTTAGTATGCAAATATACAGGGTGTTTCATTTTAGCTCAATCAAATTTTTAAAAATTGCCTGTTGCAGATTGCACAATTATATAATAATCCTTGATCTAAACTACTCGATGAGGTGGTCATTACTTCCAAGAGAAAACAGAACGCCTAATTGAAGAATTAAGATAATTACGCTAATTAACTTTTTCATTAATTATTTTACGGCACATCTTTCAATCTACGAATTATAGCTGCTGAGTTCGCAGGCGTATCCACTTGGAACGAATTCTCAGGACTGAACCAGTTTCGAGATAATAATTTTCAAAGTGTCCGACGAAATCAATCAAATCAAATCAATTTATCCTCCAATTTACATGCTTGACGGTCATTTTGGACTAAAAGCTACATACGTAGCTTGACGTGACCCGAAACACCACGCAAGGCAATAGTACGTCAGTCAACAGTGTGCGCACATGTACAATAATTCACATATATTTCCAGCTGTCGCTGGAATTCCTCACGGACGAAATAGCTATGAACGGAAAAACAGAATATTTCCGTCACGGCGAGTTAAAAGAATTAGGAAAAGTTTTAACAGAATGCATTTTAAACCACACTACGATAGCAATCATCATCATCATCAGCCTATATAAAGTATACAATAGCAATACTAGCTATACAAAACAAGGCAACACCAGCTATACAACATAGCATGAGACTGAATTTTACAAGATTAACATTTGCTAATAAAACGAAATAGGATGTACATTATATACTCAGAGCCATACACGAAGGCAGAATAATAATCACATCAGATATATTACAAGCTACCAAGGTATGGGCTGAGTTCTTTCTTACTGAAATTATCGACATTTTTTGTATCTGTTCAAAGTGAATGGTAGGTAATGAATTAACGACTGATGCTTATAGAGTGTCCTAAAGTATGGAATTGACCATATCTCAGGATTTCTTGTGTTCGCATTAATGTGACGACGCTCTAAGGAGGATAATTGTTTTATGTAGTTCCAAGCTAATTCTGACGCGGCTGGCCTAATGAATGGTCAAAACGCGTAATTGAATATTTACCATACTTACGCTAATTAACTTTTTTAATTATTCATTTTACGGCACATCTTTCAATCTACGAATTATAGCCGCTGCGTTCGCAAGGCGTATCCACTTGGAATGAATTCTCAGGACTGAACAGTTTCGAGATATTAATTTTCAAAGTGTCCGACGAAATGAATGGGCGTTCCAGTTAACTTTTTGAGGAAAACGCTGTTTTATGCATTGAAGCACAAAAGTAACTGGCCTTAGCGCTAAAATAATGCAATAGTATCGACACTGGTAATAGTGCAATCGCAAAATCAGTAACATGGAAATGGTTTGAGGAGTGGTTCTTTGTATAATTTAGTTTTCCTTACGCGGAAACAATGTTTGTTTTTGTGGAAAATAAAAATAGCGTAGCACTGCCGGCGCAATGCTAAAGAGACAGCGGACCTGATGGGCACCTGACTAGTCCTGGCTTTTGGGCTAGGCTAAGTACTACCAAGTCATCCCCAGCATTCCCCGTAATTTATTTATAATTGATTGATTATCGATTAGCTATTTATTGGCTTTGGATTTTCTATCGCAAGATATTGGCCACGTATTTGGGCTAGGCTAAGCACTACCAAGTCACCTACAGAAGTTTCCGGAATTTATTGGTTATTGATCAATTATCGACTAGCTATTGATTGGTTATCAATTGCCTATTCTTAGCTAGACTTATCCAGCCTCAGCTTCGCTAGTTCACAGGTGCATGTGCCATTGCGCTTGGACCCTTTCTACACTGCTACCAGGATCGGCACACTTTTTTTGGATTCAGCAGACACATTGCGCCCGGCTGAAACAGCTCGGCTGTTAAAATGAGAACATCACCTGTTTTACTATTTTCTTCGATAAGATATACAGTCATCCGATAAGATTTACAGTCAAGAGAGCGGTGTGGATCAGAGAACAGGGATAGCCGATATTCTAGTTGACATTAAGTGGAAAAAATGAAGCTGGGCAGGCCATGTAATACGTAGGATGGATAACCGATGGACCATTAGAGCTACAGAATGGATACGAAGAGAAGGGAAGCGCAGTCTAGGACGGCAGGAAACTAGGTGGGGTGATGTAGTTAGAAAATTTGCAGGCGCAAATTGGAATCACCTATTGCAAGACAGGGTTAATGGGAGATCGAAGGGAGAGGCCTTCGTCCTGCAGTGGACTTAAATATAGGCTGATGAGGACGATGACAGTCATTTTTCACGTGTGACTTCAGCTTGGCACAGAATGCATTGAAGCATGCAATGCATAACGGTTGCGTGTGCTCGAAGGCCTACTTAAGTCCTTTAATGAGCGGGCCCGAGTCTGGCCCGGGCCCGTGGCTTCAAGCCCGAGTCCGGCCCGGGCCCGCGGCCTCAAGCCCGAGCCCGGCCCGGGCCCGTGGCTTTAAGCCCGGGCCCGGCCCGAGCCCGCCAAACAAACGCTTCGGACGGCCGGGCCCGGCCCGCGGGCCGGGCCGGGCCCGGGCTTTCGGGCCGGCCCGGGCCCGTGCAGAGCTCTACGGCCTACTTGGATCACTGGTATCTGACATTGGATATGTGCCGTTTTTACGCCAACTGGATGACTGCATAGTCCATGGCCTAGTAGTTCACAGCATCGCGCTGCTGTGATCAGGGAACCGGGTACGAAACATATCGTCGGGCCTAACTGGATCACTGGTATCGGACATTGTACATGTGCCGTTTTTACGCTAACTGGATGACTGAATAGTACATGTGTAAAGCGTTTATTGCACGCAAGCGTTAGGGCTGACCGTTCGATCAGTTCAGGGAACCGCGAGCACGAGCGGCGTATTCCAAGCGATGCGCTGGAGAGACTGACCCACTAGAAAGCGCTGGTAAGGATGCCCCACTGCATCGTCCCTCTTCTTCACTATATATAATTACCCCGGGGACGAAAAAGGGAGCCGTCCAGCGACCTAACAGTTCGTCACTATTAGGGGATCATAATACGGCTTGAGGCGCTCGACGTTGACAATGTCGCGTCCGCGACGGCGCATGTCCGAAGATGGTTCAATGGGCTCAATCACATAGTTGACAGGTGATGCACGCTCGGCAATACGGCATTGCGGTAGGGTCCTTCATACTTAGGCATTAACATGGAAGACAGACCAGGTGCAGCGGAAGGAACTGAGAGCAACACAAGCTCTCGAAGAAGAAAGGTGGACGCAGAGGTGGTGTCACCGCGAGTGTTCTTCTGGCGCTCTTAGTCATTGGAGGTAAAAGCCCGGGCGAGGTCGCGGCACTCTTCGGGATGTCTCACCGTATCAGAAATGGGCGCACATACAGATGCGTCGGGCCGGTATGGTAGCATTGTGTCGATGGTGTGCGATGGGTGCCGGCGTTACAATAAGAAATATGGCGAAAGACCAGTAGTGCTCTGCGTAGCGGCATTGTACGCGTAGGTGACGAAGGGCAGAATGGCGTCCCAGTTTGTGTGGTCGGAGGAGACGTACATAGAGAGCATGTCGCCGAGCGTACGGTTGAACCGTTCCGTGAGTCTCTTGGTTTGAGGATGGTACGCCGTTTTTGTGCGATGAACAACGTGGCACTCTTTGAGAATAGCTTCAACTACTTCGGAGAGCAAGACACGTCCGCGGTAACTGAGCAGCTCCTGCGGTGGCCCATGACGTAGGATGAATCGACGAAGCAGGAAGGAGGCAAGGTCGCGCGCTGTAGCTGCCGGAAGCGCCGCTGTTTCACTGTATTGCCTAAGGTGGTCAACCGCAACAATGTCCCAGCGGTTTCCAGCTGATGTCATGGGAAGGGGCCCGTACAAATCTATACCGACGCGCCCAAAGGGCCGGGTGGGGCAAGGTAAACGTTTCAACCCAGCTGGCGAGAGGCGGGGTGAAGATTTCCGGCGCTGGCAATCGGGACAAGAGAGTACGATCTTTTGAACGTTGCTGTACATCCCTCGTCAGTAGTACCGCTGTTGAAGGCCCTGGTAAGTCCTGAAAACGCCAGAGTGGGCACACTGGGGATCGGCGTAGAAAGCTGCGCATATTTCGCAACGCAGGCTGCGAGGCACTACTAACAACCACTGGTGGCCGTCGGAGCTGTAATTGCGTCGGTGAAGCAGGTCGTCCCGATTGGCGAAAAGGTGAGCTTGACGGCGCAACGCGCGGATTGTTGACCTGGTCGATGGATCAGAGAGCCAGCCTATAAGCGACGCAATCGAGGGGTCCTTGCGCTGCTCGGAAGCGATGGTGCGAAGGTCGATGGAAGACACAGTCAACCGAGATATATTGTTGTCAGCCAAGGGAGAGCGCGAGAGGGCATCGGCGTCCGAGTGGTGTCGCCCGCTGCGGTAGAGTACGCGGATGTCGTAGTATTGCAGGCGAAGTGCCCAACGTGCAAGATGACCGGATGGATCTTTCAATGACGCCAGCCAACATAGTGCGTGGTGGTCCGTGATGACATCAAATGGGCGGCACCAGACAATTGACTATCCTGTCATCCAGTCGGCGCAGAAGCGGCACATATGCAATGTCAGATGAGTGTGGTCCAAGTTGGCCCGACGATTGCTTGCTAACCCGGTTCTTTGATCACAGGATCTCGATGCTGTGAACAAAGAACACGTTATGTTCGACCGTATCATTTCTCCTATCACTGTAGGGGACAACCTATAGTTTTTGCTGCAGGCCGACCAGCACTTCCACGGCCGCATTCCCGTTTGCAAGGACGCCATCAACAAACACATATACCCCCGAAAACTGTGATGTGATCACCAGCTTCGTGACGAGATGCGAAGAACGCTCGTTAATTTGAAGATGGGAGGTAGCGGATTCAAACACCTTGTGGTGTATATTGAGAACCCACTACCGGTGAAACCGTGATTACGTGCAGCTGTACTTCCGCATCTTTGTGTCGAGAGCATAATTAGCTGCACGGCGAACTAGCCCTGGACATGAGCAGTATAGTGGAGGCTGTTCGGCAAGGTGTCACTTTGATTCTGGCTGCAGAGTCGAATCTCGGCAAAATAGCGTGCGTGGCATTTGGGCAGGAGAGACTTGGGGTGGGAACAGGTGTTAAGGGTATAGTGCCGCGCAAACGAGAAAGTCTCTGTTGAGAAATCACGGCTTGCTGCTCGAGCTGCAACGTCGAATACAACAACAAAGTAACTTGGCTAGCTGGTTCTCCCAAGCCCCGCCAGCGACACACAGGCTAAGTTTGTAAGCAAACGGATCAAACGCCATCTGTTGTGGTTCTTCAGCAAATCAAGAACTACATGCTTTTCTTTTAATGCGTTCGCATTCTTAGCGTCCTTGACGCATTTTGCAGGTCCTGTGTGTTTATAGATTGTGCATTTCGGAGGCCACACGCTGGCTTCGCGGCGGCAGTGATCGATGAAACCAAGTATTGTTACGAAAACGCGATGCAGGAGTCCCTCTGCAGTACACGCCTCAGACATGATTCGTTCCAACGGTGGCAATGCGTTGAGTCGCTATATTCAGTCAATTCTAACGCATCAGCGTCTACAGTCATAACAAGATGGTTTCTGTCTCAATTTTTTCTTTATTCTACAACCTGCAGGAATGAGGGTTTAGCACGATGAGGTTATGAGATGCGCGACTCGGTAAACGCATGTAATTGGAGAGGTATATCAATCGCCTAAATAAGTTCATAAAGCTGAAAGGACATGCTGCACCCAGCCATACGCATTCTCACTGTCGGATTTTAAGATTGTGGGAACGGACGACTTCTCAACCCTTCATGCCGGGCATCAAACATGAGCTCTGACTTAGCATTTGGTGACGCGACGGCGGAGTGCGAAAATTTTAGCTGAACGCAAAGACAATAAAATCAATGATAAACCTAGGCTTTGGGGTCAGGGAATGTGCCATATGACTCAATGACCAAATTAGCACCGCCTACCACACACAGTTGCACAAACCCGGTGAGGCAAATATCATCAAAGTTTTAGGAAGTTTGGCACATGCCTAGTTTCATGCGCCCAGTAATGCAGGTTGGGAAGAACGACGTTGATTGAGCGGTGGAATAGAAGTAGTAGCACATTCCAAGGAACAGAACTTTGCGGGAAAACGGCGCATATGCAGTCACATATCCTTGATCAAAGTTAACCCGACGATTCCTTTTGAGCCCGGTTGCCTGATCACAGCTGCGCGATGCTGCGAACCACTGGACCATAGACTACGCAGTGATCCAAGTTTGGGAAAAAACGGCACATTTGCAATGTCAAATACCCGTTATCCAAATTGGCTCGACGAGATACCAAGGGCTTTGGGCCAGACGTCCGCTGTCGCGTACCGCAGACATACAGGTGATGCCATCCCTGTTCAGCGGCGCCCTTATCGAATATCCTCGTCTGAGCGCAACGTTATTAAGCAGGAAGTCAAGATGCTTGCGGAGGATATTATCGAGCCATCCTCTAGTTCCTAGGCATAACTTGCAGGTTTACTTAAAAAGAAGGAAGAATCGTGTTGTTTTCTCGTGGGCAAGAGCCACCTCAGCAACATTACAAAGATAGATGCTCACCCGTTAGCACGAATTGGTGATGCCCTCGATTGTCGGTAACGTGCCGCTTACTTCTGTTTTATTGAGCTTCTATCTGGCTATTGGCAGATTGTTGTGGACCCAATTGACCGAGAGAACACTGCTTTTGTAACTCCTGATGGGCTTTACAATTTCAAGGTGAGCCTTTCGGTTTGTGTAACACCCCACCCACAGTCGAGCGAACGATGCACTCTCTGCGCCATTGGTTAAAGTGCGATACAAGCTTGTGTTATCTAGACGACGTGATTGTGGTCTCGTCTAGGTTCGATACACACCTCCAACGCCTCTTGGCGATTCTAGTGCCGTTTTATCGAAGTGCCGTTTTGACCGTCGCCACACTTCAATCCTTGGTCACATTGTGGACGCATACGGCGTACAACCTGACAAAGAGAGAATTCCAGTCAGGAAACACTTCCCTGTGCCAAAGTCTGCCAAAAATGTAAGCAGCTATATGATGCTCTGCTCCTATTTTCGTCGTTTAGTGAATAATTTTGCAGTGATTGCGGAACCGCTCACAGATCGTCTTAAAGAAGACGCCCCTTTTACCCGGTTTCCTGCACAAGCTGCGGCTTTCTCCGAGTTAACCACATTGGTGACAACGCCTCAAATTTTGGCCAATCAAAACCCATTCCCTCAAACCGAAGTCCGCACTGACGGAAGTGGTTACAGGGTAGGCGTTGTTTTGCCCAACGTCAAAGTGGAGCGAATTGCGTCATCGTATATGCCAGCAAGCTGCTGTCCGCATTGGAGCGAAATTATTCCATTACAGAACACACGTGCCTGACTCTTGCATGCACATTTGCAAAAGTTCACCCTTATCTATTTGGCCGACCGTTTACAGTTTATGTCTACCATGCCCTCTGTTCGCTCGCCTCTTTGAAAGATCCTTCAGGCAGACTCGCTCGATGGACCCTGAGCCTGCGAGAGTGCACCTACACGGTGGCATCTACAACAGGGATCGATAGATACCTGTTAAAGATGCGAACTATTTGTAACGCGACCCTGTGGACGACTGTGAGTCTTCGCGCACTCAATCCCTAGAATGCGTCTTTTCCGTGAGCCAGTTGCTTGCCATCGCGTACGGACAGCGTCAGGATGGCTACCTAAGGGAAATAATCGAGCGTCTGGAATCCTCTTTTAGCGTCGCCTCTGTGCACATGTTCACCCTGAAGGTTGGTACCATATGTTTGCAACACGTGTACCCTGACGGCTTAATCCTGCGCCTCACAGTTCGTCGTTAGCCTAACGACGCCTCAACCGCTGGCCACTTTGGTATTACTTACAGATGCCTGTGGTCGATGCTGGCGCCACGACTGCTTTCGATCCCAGTTCGATGATCACAGCAGGGCGATGCTGTGAGCCACTAGACCATAGAGTACGCAGTGATCCCAGTTGGTGGAAAAACGACGCATATGCAGTGTCACAGATCCAAGTTGTTATCACGACTGCCTTCGAACTCGGTTCCCTGATCACAGCAGTGCGACGCCGAGAACGACTACACCATGAAGGAACACCATCCAGTTACCCTACACCATCCAGTTACCCAGTTGGTGTAAAAACGGCACATATCCAATGTCAGATACCAGTGATCCAAGTAGGCCCGACGATATCTTTCGAGCCCGGTTCCCTGATCACGGCAGCACGATGCTGTGAACCACTAGACCATGGACTGACTAAACATCAGCCAGTTGGTGAAAAAACGGCACATATCCAATGTCAGATACCTAGTGGTCCAAGTAGGCCCGACGATATCTTGCGAACCCGGTTCCCTGATCACAGCAGCACGATGCTGTGAACCACTAGACCATGGACTATTCATCATCCAGTTGGCGTAAAAACGGCACATATCCAATGTCAGATACCAGTGATCCAACTAGGCCCGACGATATCTTTCGAACCCGGTTTCCTGATCACGGCAGCACGATGGTGTGAACCACTAGACCTTGGACTATCCATCATTCAGTTGGCGTTAAAACGGCCCATATTCAATGTCAGCTACCAGTGATCCAAGTAGGCCCGACGATATTTTTCGTACCCGGTTCCCTGATCACAACAGCACGATGCTCTGAACCACTAGACCATATATAGTGAAGAAGAGGGACGATGAAGTGGGGCATCCTTACCAGCGCTGTCTAGTGGGTCAGCCTCTCCAGCGCATCGCTCCGACTACGCCGCTCGTGCTCGCGGTTCCCTGAACTGATCGAACGGTCAGCCCTAACGCTTGCGTGCAATAAACGCCTTTGCAAGTGGTGGAGAGTGCTACGCTTGAACGCATCCTGGAGCATCGATCCCGTGCCCTCTCTTCAATGATGCCTCAGGACGCATCTCAGCCGACGACCCAGCAAACGCCTCCTACACCCTCCGTTGTGTTCTCTGGTCTACCTCGCCACAAGGATCCTCCTGTTTTCAGCGGCACAGACGACAACGACGTGGAGGAGTGGCTGTCCACGTACGAGCGAGTGAGCGTAATAAATAAATGGGACGATGCCGCGAAATTAAGCAACGTGCTCTTTTACCTCGCCAGCGTGGCAAGCCTCTGGTACAACAACCACGAGACGGACATTCCTACATGGTCCGCGTTCAGGACCTCGTTAATAGCTCGTTAATAGCTGCGCGCAAGGTGCAGCAGAATCATGCTTGCGAGAACGAGCCCAACAGCCGGGAAAGTCCTTCACTAGCTATATCGAAGATATCCTGGACTTGTGTAAGCGCGTGGACGCGACGATGTCGGAATCAGACAGAATCAGAAACGTTATGAAAGGAATCGAGGACGCCGCTTCCATCAAGCTGCTCACTAGGAGCCCACAATCCGTCACAGAGATGGTTACGTTATGCCAAAGTTACGAGGAGCTACGCAGGCAGCGCGCATTGACTCGACGGTATTCCTCACGCGAGGAACACATCGCTGGTCTACGCTACCACCTTCGACCAGACCGCACTGCTTGCGGAAATGAGGAGAGACGCTGTGAGCGTCGAAGTGAGCGGACGCACTCACATCGGCTCCGTCATCGAATGACCTACACAGCGGCCAAAATCATCGGACCACCACGGAATTTGACGCAGAGGCATCAGAAGACGCCAGGAACTCGCTGATACCAAGATTTTGGCAAGGCAAGTCCTGGTTTTCCCAAAATTTCCATCTTTCGCCAGACCACGCTGAACCGCCACGCCAGCACTGCCGGCTGGAGGGGAACGCGGGCCCCGGGAGCCCGTACGCGGTCTAACCGCTACGAGGTGAAGTGAAAACCATCGGACAAAGGCCCGGACCACCCAGTGACCGTTATGGACACGGACCACGAAAACGAAGACCAAATGGAGGATGCCTCGGGCGTCGAAGAGGATTTCCGATTGCCTGACGGGGTGATCAACGAGGGATCCACCACCGACGCCGGGAACAGCGCGAAAGAAGGTCAGTGGAAAATCGCTCTATCGTTACGAACGCGACAGCAGCTCAAAAGGCAGGCGCGAGACGCCCAAATCGCCGACGAGGAGAAAAATCTGAGCCACGAGGGGCAGCTACGGTTAGCGCGGCGACAAGGCGTAGAAAAAGATAACATGGTATCCTCTGTCAGCATGGCGAGGCACGGCGCACATGCGCAGGAAAACTATAGGGGACGCTCCGACAAGGATTTCGTAAAACCACCTGTGCAGAACGGCACTATGCTTGGAAGCAAGGCTGAAAGGAGCCGCACGCGCCGCCGCCCGCCGCCCCTCCCGCGCAACGACATGAAAATCGTGATACGGCCAAAGCCTGGGCTCGCCGTAAAGGATCTGCAAACCCATCAAGTGGCTCGGGCGATCTCACAAGCCAGCGGAAGCCCGCAAGAGTGCCGAGGAGAAGATTTCCTCCTGCGACTGAGGCCGGGGTCCAATATCATAGTGGTCAGTACACCCTATGAAAGGACTGCCGAACTGGTCATGAAGATTACGAGCCTGAATATCCAAGGCAAGAAACACCCAGTAAATGCTTACATATCGACTCCCGAACACCTCCTCAAGGGAGTTATCCACGGCATCGACGAAGGGACGACCGAAGACGAGCTGATGGCAAACCTGCGAGTCCGCACTCAGGGCGTCAAAATAATGCACGCCCGCATGTTCGGCAAGACCAGGATCGCAATCATCCTGTTCGACGGCCCGATTGTTCCTCGGTATGTCTACTATTACGGAGGAGAGATCGCCTGCCGAATCTATCAGCCAACTCGCCAGTTCTGCTACACGTGTCGAAATGCGGGACATCGGGCCGATGTTTGCCCGGAACCCACAGTCAAGGCCTGCAAGAACTGCAACTTACAAAATCCAGAGGAAGGACACAAGTGTGAACCCGAGTGTGTCCTGTGCGGGGGGGGGGGTTCATGTGACCGCCCCTCCCGAGTGTCGCAACAAACTTAAGCGTGTGCCACCACGAGGCCGACCACCTACTCAACCGACAAAGAAGACTACCAAACATCAAAGCCGCCCCAAGACGGAAAACATCCCGAAGAAGCGGTGGCTGAGCTCTGACCGCGACGGCTCCTCATCGCCAGAGAGATCCCGTTCCCGCTCTAAATCTGGGTCCAGGACGAGGTCCGGCTCCAGAGGCAACAAGCAACCCGAGACCAAGCCACAACAACAAAAGAAGAAGAAAGAAGCCAACGGTAACGAGGTGAGCTGGGCAGCAGTAGCCTCCCACCATAAACCACAACCAAACACAACACAATTCACTAAGCTTGAACGCGAGCTTGAGCTTATGCGGATAAGACTAGGCGATTTGGAAAGGGAGAATGCACAGCTATAGAATCAGCAATCCCAACCCCAAAGCCCACAACAACAGCCAGCCGCTCCATCTAAACGGCCTAGACCGCAGGAGGAGACACAGGAACTAACGGAAGCCCAAAAGAAGCAAATTCTGGATATGCTCATCCAAATACTGCCACGTATTACAGAGCAAGTCACGACACAACTGACAAAACAAATGCAAGACCTAGAAACTAGGTTCGATCAGAAACTACAGGCTTACCAGATCGAAATAAGTAAGACGATCCGCAAACAAACCACAGGAAGCACAATCAGAGAACGAGCCGAGAAGCCATACAGTAGACCGGGGCTCGCAGCTATGTCCCAAGAAAGCAACCATGGCTAGACGTAAGAACGCGAACAAAGAAAACTTTGAAATATGGCAGTGGAACTGCCGGGGGTACCGCCGCAAAAAGGGACTATTAACACAACTAGTGGCTGCTCAACAAACCCCGCCGGGAATAATAGCCCTTCAAGAGGTTGGTACCCAACCCACTCTCCAAGGATACGAAGTGTACACCACAAACGACAACGATTGGAAAGTAGCTACACTCGTACAAAAGACAATCACTGCAATTCGGCACGACCCCATCGCTGAAGCAGAGATCTCCCATCTCATCGTGGAACTCATATACAAAGGCAATAGAAAGAAGAGTGCCTTCGTACTAAATATCTATAGTCCCCCTAGCCAAAGGAAGGCAGATTTCAGTAAACTACTAAAGGAGGCTGTCCACCTTGCTAAGGGTAGCCTGCTAGTAATTGTAGGCGACTTCAATGCGAAAGATCCTAGCTGGGGTTACCCTAAACAAGACATTAAGGGCAGGAACATCCTGGACCAGATCGACCAGCTAGACATGAGGCTAATAACTGACCCAGCCATACCTACACGGATGGGTAACAGTATAAACAGAGACACAACCCCGGATCTTACCATAGTCAAGAACTGTGACAGGGTCGAATGGACAAATACACTCAACAATCTAGGCAGTGATCACTTTATCGTGAGCACCGTCATCCCAACTGGGAAGATACGGCGGCAGATTGGAACGGCAAAAATAACAGATTGGCACTGGTTTCGAGAAGCACAAACTTCCACTTCCAATGAAATTTCTGACTTAGATAAGTGGTGCGAAGAGATCCGTAACCAGAAACAAAGATTCACCAAAGAAATCGCAAGAACTAACGAGACCCCCGAAGTAGACCCACACTTACTCCACCTGTGGGAAGCTAGAAGGAGCCTCACGAAAAGATGGAAGAAACAGAAGCATAATCGGAAACTTAAACTCAGAATTGCAGAGATTACCCGTACAGCCGAGGAGTACGCGAACCAGCTAGTGACAACAAACTGGGAAAAATTCTGTGACTCCCTGGATGGTACCCTGGGCACAGCCAAAACATGGCGAATCCTCAGGGCAATTATAGACCCACAAAAAACCAAAGGCGAATGCCAAAAGTCCCTGGAAAGGCTACTACACGCCCTCCCAGAAACAAACGAAGACATCATTAAGGCTCTACACCTCAAATGTTACGGGGACTTCACCCCTATACCCCCATATGAAGAAAATTACAATGGAACCCCTAACCCAGAGCTAGACGAGCCCATCACGGTTGCGGAAGTCAGAGCGGCTATAGCAAGCTCGACACGCAACACGGCAGCTGGGGTGGATCGTATAACTAACGCCGTCATCAGAAACATGAGCGACGCAGCCGTAGTCGCTCTCACAAAATTCATAAATGACCACTGGTCCAAGGGAACCATACCGGAACAGTGGAAGCATGCGAAAGTAATCATGATACCCAAGCCCGGGAAGAAACTGGCGATAGAAAACTTGAGACCAATCTCGCTTACATCCTGCTTAGGAAAGATCTTTGAGCGAGTAGTAAACGTCAGACTACAACAGTACCTGGAAGAGAGTGGGCAGGTGCCGGATACCATGTACGGTTTCCGAGCTAAGCTCTCAACCCAAGACATCCTCCTCCAACTAAAGGAAGAGGTACTCACTAACATTCCAAATGCAGGCGAACACGTTATCCTAGCCATAGATATCAAAGGGGCTTTTGACAACGTGAGCCACCAAGGAATCTTGGAAGGACTAGCAAACACCAACTGCGGGGAGCGAACGTACAATTACGTACGAAGCTTCCTAAGCCAAAGGACAGCAGAGCAAAAGCTGGGAGAGATCGAAACTGCAACCTTCCACCCCCCGAACAAGGGGACTCCTCAGGGAGCGGTAATCTCACCCACTCTTTTCAATATCGCCATGATTGGCCTGGCCAGAAAACTCCAAGACATCCAGGGTATCAGACATGCTTTTTACGCGGATGACATCACGATATGGACAACCAAGGGCTCCTTGGCCGATAAGAATGAACAGCTCCAAACAGCAGCCACGACAATAGAGCAATATGCCCGCCAAAGAGGACTCCAGTGCTCACCCGACAAATCAGAAATCATAAGAATATGGAAAGGGAAAGGAAACCGAGCGGTACCCACGGACCCAAACCTACGCATAGAAGTCAAAATCGATGGAGGCAACATACCCGAGAAAACGACTGTACGGATTCTAGGGATGCGGCTCCAATCCAATCACAGATGTCAACATGCCCTCGCCCTCCTCAAAACAACGGCCCAACAAATCGCCCGAATGATAGCGCGAGTCACAAGCAGAAGAAAGGGCATGAAGGAGGGAGACACGCTCCGCCTAGTAAGGAGCCTAGTAGTCAGCAGAGTAACATACAGTCTGCCCTACTACAACCTAACTAAAGCGGAGAAGGAAAAAGCAGATGTAATCATAAAAATGGCGTACAAAACTGCCCTACGCCTACCGAAGAACACTCCAAATGAGAAACTTCTGGCCCTAGGACTTCATAACACCTTTGAAGAACTAGCCGAAGCTCAACTCATCTCGCAGAAAAACCGGCTCCTCCAAACACCCACAGGCAGGAGCGTGCTTGAGAGACTTGGTTACAATGCCCAACTCCAAGCCCACAAACAAACACAAGAAATACCGCGCACCATCAGAAGCTGGTACCAGGTAACCCCGCTTCCCAAAAACATGGACCCGAACCTCCACCCCGGCAGGAGGCAGGCAAGGGCCCAATACATCGAAAGGAAATTCGGCTTTATGAATGCAGCACGATTTACCGACGCCGCACTCTACACAGGCAACGCTAAGAAAGCAGTAGCAGTGGTGACTGACTGCAGAGGAACAATAACCTCCAGCGGGTCGATATCCCCCAGCTCCATCACGGAAGCGGAGGAAGTCGCCATCGCACTCGCTATCCAAGAGGGAAGGAAATCAATGAAATCGCTGACAATCCTAACAGATTCGCAAGCAGCATGCAGGAATTTCCAAAGAGGAAGGGTTGGTACGAACGCACACCGAATTCTCACCAAACTCAAAGAAGAATGCCAAAAAGAATTTATGCAAACGATTACATGGGTACCGAGACACGAAGGGATCACAGGGAATCTACATGCGGATAGAGCAGCCCGAGGATACGCTAACTACCGGGCCCTCAACACGTCCGCTGTAGAGGACCTAACGCCCATCGATCCCGATTACTCGACTATATTAAACTACTATAGAGGGAATCGTATGCTCTACCCACCGCCCCACAGAAAACTAAAGACTGAAGAGGCCACCGATCTGCGTAGGCTACAGACAGGCACCTTCGTCAGCTTACACAAACTACACAAGATACACCCCTCAGCCTTTAGAGACATGTGCCCATGGTGCGGGTCAACACCAACCCTGTACCACATAACATGGGAGTGTACATCACACAACATCAAACCTCACATACCAAATCCAAATAGAGATCAGTGGGAGGCACTGCTGGCCAGCTCAGACCTAGAGGACCAGATCCTCCTGGTCAGAAGAGCTAACAGGCTTGCGGAAGCCAGCGGAGCCCTGAAATAGGGGCCCCGACCATAGATAAGCCTCGCATGAGGCCAGCTGAATAATTTATTTTACAATAAAGTTTATTCACTCACTCATTGCGGAAATGAAGGCATTCATTCGGGAGGAAGTAGCGCGCCAACTCTCCTTGGTACCGTACCCTTTGCTCAGCCGCCGCACGTGCCACAGCCCGCTTCGACTATCGTGCCTCCGCTCCGCCGCGCCATGGAGCAAGAAATCGCCGAGGTTTTGCCCGACCAACGCCACCATGTTCCTGTGCCTGTGCCACGGAGCTACACCGAGGTCGTGGCTCCACCCCAACAGGCCCTGGCACCAGCACCTCTCAGCTACGCTGAAGTCGTTGCGGGGCCCCACTCACTCTCTGCGTCTGTGCCCCTCTCTTATGCCGACGTCGTGGCTAGGCCACCAGTGCAGCCCGCAATACAGTCATATCACCAGCCGCTGCATACAGGGCGTGCTCCGTCGTAGGCGGCACCAGCCACAGCGAACCGGTGGCGTACGTCTGACAAACGGCCTATATGCTTTGCCTGCGGCTACGCCGGTCACGTGGCTCGTTTCTGTAATCGTGTGCAGACGCCCAGCGTCGCGTCCTCCATGCCAAACCTTTCGCCCCGTCCATCTTACGATCTTACGACCCACCTTCCGGTGTGTCACCGACATACCGCCCGCCACCGAACACACGCCGTTCCCCATCTCCACGCCGGCGCTCGTTACTGCCGATGCGACCTCGTGCCGCCGCTGGGGATGAGGAAAACTAACAGTCGCCGTCCAAGAGGCAAGGGCTGCGTCAACGTCGAAGTGCACAAGTCCTCATTGCAGCCCATTAAATGCGATAGACGTGTTTGTCGACGGTGTCCGCGCGTCTGCACTCGTGGACACAGGAGCAGCCGTATGTGTTATGGATGCTACATTTTGCCGCTTACTTCGGAAAGTCACAACGTCCCTTTTCGGACTATCCCTTCGCACAGCCAGTGCTCAGCATATTCGACCTTTGGCGTCTTGCACTGCTCGTGTAGAAATTCAGGACGTTGTCTACGCCATAGAATTCTTCATCCTTTCCTCCTGCGCTCACGATGTCATCCTAGGCTGGGATTTTCTAACGCGCCACAATGCCGTTATTGATTGCGCACGGGCCGAAATAGAACTATCGCCGCAGCTAGATTTGACGCCCACTGACGCTCCGCCGCTTTCCAGGAAACTGATCGGCGAAGCGACACTCAGGTTGCTGCCTACGCCTCAATGATCGTGTCCATGCATTGCGGTGGCTTCTCGCACACCATTGCATTACTTTCGCCGTCTGGCCGTTTCCTCGCACGGAAGGGCCTGTTGCTACCTTTTGCGACCGTGGAAATCATCAAGGGCACTAGCACAATTTTCGTTTGCAATCCGTGCCCATACACTGTCATGCTGCTCCGAGGAGAATGTGTTGGTACCGTGGAAGCCATCGACGACGTGGAAGTTATGGACGTGCCCGACTACCCGAATCGCGCCACCTACCGTACGCTCAGTGCTGTTTCTACATCTGACGCATTGCCCAGAGATGTATTTGGTTCTTCCATCGCTGGAACCCTTACAGCGGCCCATCGTTCCCAGCTGCTGTCCCTCTTGGACGAATTTGGTTCGTCTTTCGACGTGGGGCAAGCTTCCCTGGGTCGAACTTCAACTGTAACGCACCACATCGACACTGGCTCTCACCCACCATGGCGACAACGCCCGTATCGCGTTTCTGCCAGCGAACGTCGTGTGATCAACGAGCAAGTCGACGACATGCTTCGGCGCGAAGTAATTCGACCCTCTAAATGTCCAAGAGCTTCTCCTGTCGTACTTGTTACAAACAAGGACGGCTCCGTAAGATGTGGCGTCGATTATCGCCGACTGAACAAGATCACTCGCAAGTACGTGTATCACCTGCCACGTATAGACGACGCAATTGACTGCCTTCAAGTAGCCGAGTTCTGGATTTGCGCTCCGGGTATCTCTGGATTTGCGCTCCGGGTATTGGCAAGCGCCTATGGAAGAAGTCGATCGACCCAAAATAGCCTTTCCCAGCTAGCACAAAATAGATATAATCATTCTTATTCACGGATATTTCGCTTTAACCGTCAAAAATCTAGATTGAAGAAGTCAACAGCGAGAAGAATTCAATCGGGATGGGAAATCTTGCAATAATGCGGATTTTGGAAGACGTTGAAAATCGCCGGTTCTAGCAGCCTACAATTATTGATTTTTTTGTTGTTGTTTTCTTTGTTCTGCTTTTTGGCGGGAAAAATGAACGTTGCTTTTTGTTTTTGCTTCGCCCGGTTATAAGAGAGTGCAATCAACCCAGGCGCGGGTGTTCGCATTCTGGTGAGTGAGCATTGAAGGGGCAGCCGCTTGCTTTTTATGCTCTTAACGAAGTCCGCAATAAAGAAAAGTTACGCTGACCTTTCAGACCGTCAGAAGAGGCGTAAAGTTAATGACGAACTGATATCTTTCAATCCTGTTGCGACAACTACCGTCCAATAAGTCTCATGGCACGTTAATGAAAGTAGTAACCATGCTTCTAGTGAAGTATCCTCGCCACATGGTCATGCTCAATCCAAGGGTAGTTTTCACGAAAGTGACCTTGCCTTGAAAGGAGATGTAGACGCACATACGCAAGACATTGCTGGTTAATATTTTGTTCCACAAAACGACTCTACTATGAGCGCGGTCATCGAAAATTGAGGTTCTTCGGACGATGCATCATCATCTACAGAAAATCCGGCAAGTCTATGTCCACGTAAATGTGTGGAATTTCAAGCATGGCTTGCATCATGGGTTACAAGTCACCGCATTCCGCATGTCGCAGTTTCTGAACTTCTCCGGAAACTAAGCACCACTTTCGACGTTGATTGTGTCATCGACGCCTGGACTTTGTTGAACATTCCTCGATACACTTCAACGCGATCTGTCCCTCCTGGCGAATATTGCCATTTTTCTTTGAAGGAAAATTTAGAACGTACTGATTCCTGTGTTCCTGAGTGGCTGTCGAGGGTCCACGAAAATGTCAGCCAAGCTGGACTGACGGTTCAAACTGTAAGATGTTTTGATATTGTTTGTCGCAGTTTTCCTTTTGTCTGTTCGGTTAACGTGTTTCACTTTGACCGAAAGTCAGAAAAGGACACCGTAGTGTAGTTGCTAGAGCACCAGCTGCTGTCCTCCACGGCAGAGGTTCGATTCCATTACAGGTTGCACATCACTTTTTTGTATTATTAAAGCGAATTAGGAACCTACCTACCTACCGCAAAGTGCCAAGAATGAGACATTAAAAGTTCGACTTTTGTTATTTCAAGTTATCTTTATAAGGTGACGCTAGCATTATGGCAGCAGCCGCATTTTGTATTTTCTTAGTTAAATTAGCTAGCATTTCTGTGCTTCAGGTACCGAGTAAGAAGCCACACAGTATTTTTCTGCATTGCAGCAGCGTGTGTCGCAAGAGGATGCAGCGCCGCGACGTATCATAGCGGCTACCTGACAAAGCGAGGAGTGGCGTGAGCCTCATCGGCGTCATCGCTAGCGCCGACGCAGTCTGAGCAGCCGAGCGGACTGAGCCCCCCGCGCAGCTTCCCTCCAGATTGCGTAACTTTTGAACCCGCCGTTACATGCACCGTTATTTTTGTCAGGACCAGCCGTTAAGTTCCTGACGCGTGTTCGTTCATGAACGGCGGAGCGCCAGACTGCCTTCCACATCTTCTTTGCTCAAGTGAGTAGTCACTGCCATTTTGACACATGTCGTGTTTAGTTATTTACAGCGCTTTTCAGGCGGGAGTTTTAGGCGGTAATGAAGTTCTGCAATGAAAGCGCCTTGATTTTAACTGGAATCTCTAATATTGTTTAAGAGGCATGTTTACGTCTGCGTACGTTTCTTTTATTGTGTGCGTATTCAGGTTTGCCAAAGCTGTCTAAAATTACCTCTACGTTTCGTTGACTGGTGATCGTTAGGATGACGATGACATTCCCGTTTTGCTCAGAATGATGAGACGTGCTACAATCTTCGCGTAGCCTCGGTATTCTTCTGTCAGCGCTCTTGTGCAAGATCACTGGTGTGTTCTTCCGAGCGTGAAAGATGCCCACGAATACACGCAAAACTGCCGAACGACTGGCCGCTCGAGGCAGTTTGCGTGTATTGGCGGGCATCTGTCACGGTTGAAAAAATACTTTATGTAGCACGTATTGAGCAACAGAAAGCGGTATCGGGGGTTTCTCATGTTGCTTTACAATCTTCTCATTGACACTTTTCATCTAACTATAATAATTGAGAAGTTAATTAGAACAAATTACCTAACTAGGCGCAATGCAAAAAAAATAATCTGAGTATCGCCAACATTACCTTGGTTCTGTCCAGGTACGTGCCACATGCCACACCATCGCGCTGCTGTGATCAGCAAACCGCGTTCGAACAGAATCGTGGCACCATCTTCGATCACAGGCATCTGACATTGCATATGTGCCGTTTTTTATGCCAACTTTGATCACTGGGTAGTCTATGGTCTAGTGGGTCAGAGCAGCGCGATGTTGTTATTTTTGGAACAGCGCTCGAAAGCAATCGTCGGGCCTACTTGGATTGCGGGTATCTATATTTGCACACGTGCCCTTTTCCCGCCAACTTGGATTACTGGATAGTCTAGGGCATGATGGTTTTCAGCATCGCGCTGCTGATCAGGGAGCCGAGTTCGAAAGCCGCCGTGATACCAACTTCGATCACGGGCACATTTTCCCCAAACTTGGATCACTGCGTAGTCTATGGTCTAGTGGTTCACAGGATCGCGGCGTTGTGATCAGGGAACCAGCTCTGAAAGCAATCGTCTGGCCAACTTGGATTAGTGGTATCTGACATTGCATATTTGCCGTTATTATGCCAAGTTGGATCACTGGGTAGTGTATGATCTAGCGGTTCACAGCATCGTGCTGATTTTATTTGGGAGCAGTGCTCGAAAGCAATTGTCAGACCTACTTGGATGACAGATATCTGAAATTGGATATGTGCCCTTTTTGCGCCAACTGGATGACTAGATAGTCTCTATGGTCTAGTGATTTACAGCATCTCGCTCGAGAGCTCAGCGAACCGGATCCAAAACAATCGTGGCACCAACTTCGATCGCGGGTATCTCGTCGGGCCAAATTGGATCAAGGGTATCTGACATTGCATATGTGCCGTTTTTCCACCAACTGGACGACTGGGTAGTCTATGGTCTTCTGGTTCACAGAATTTTACTGCCGTTATTTGTGAGCCGGCTTCGAAAGTAAACGCCTGACCCATTGCGAAGACTGGCATCTGACATTGCATATGTGCCATTTATCCGCCAACGTGGATGACTAGATAGTCTATGATCTTGTGGTTCACAGCATCGGGCTGCTTTTTTGGGAACAGTGTTCGAAAGTAATCGTCGGAGCTACTTGGATGACGAGTATCTAAAATTGCATATCTTCCCTTTTTCCGTCAGCTTTGATCACTGGGTAGTCGATGGTCTACTGGTTTACAGAATCGCGCGGCTGTGATCAGGTAACCGAGTTCGAAAGGAATCATGGCACCAGTTTCGGTCAAGGCCATGTCGTCGCGGCCACTTGGATCAAGGGAATCCGACATTGAATATATTCTCTTTTCCTGCCAGCTCGATAACTGGATAGTCTCTATGGTCTAGTGGTTTTTTCACAGCATTGCATTGCCGTGCCGTGCGAACTGGGATTCAAGGCAATCGTGGCACCAACTTCGATCGCGGCCATCTGACATTGCATTTATGCAGTTTTTCCGCCAACTTGGATCACCGGGTAGTCTATGGTCTAGTGTTTCAGAGCATCGAGCTCCATTGATCAGGCGAACGAGTTCGAAAGTAATCGTAGCACCAACATCGACCACGGGTATCTCGTCGGGCCAATTTTAATCAAGGGTGTATAACATTGCATATGTGTCTTTATTGCGCCAACTTTATCACTGGGTTGTCTATGGTCTAGTGGTTCACAGCATCGTGCTGCTGGGTCTAGAAGTTCACAGCATCGTGATGCTGTGATCAGGGAACCGGGTACGAAAGATATCGTCGGGCCTACTTGGATTCTGGTATCTGACATTGGATATGTGCCGTGTTTACGCCAACTGGATGACTGGATAGTCTATGGTCTAGTGGTTCACAGCATCGCGCTGCTGTGATCAGGGAACCGGGTACCAAACATATCGTCGGGCTTACTTGAATCACTGGTATCTGAGATTGTACATGTGCTGTTTTTACGCCAACTGGATAAGTGGATAGTCCATGGTCTAGTGGTTCACAGCATCGTGCTGCTGTGATCAAGGAACCGGGTACGAAAGGCGTCGTCGGGCCTACTTGGATCACTGGTACCTGACATTGGATATGTGCCGTTTTTACGCCAACTGGATGACTGGATAGTCCATGGTCTAGTAGTTCACACCATCGCGCTGCAGTGATCAGGCAACCGGGTACGAAAAATGTCATCGGGCCTACTTGGATCACTGGTATCTGACATTGGATATGTGCCGTTTTTACGCCAATTGGATGACTGGATAGTCCATGGTCTAGTGGTTCACAGCATCGTGCTGCTGTGGTCAGGGAACCGGGTACGAAAGATGTCGTCGGGCCTACTTGGATCACTGGTATCTGCCATTGGATATGTGCCGGTTTTACGCCAACTGGATGACTGGATAGTCCATGGTGTAGTGGATCACAGCATCGTGCGGCTGTGGTCAGGGAACCGCGGGTCCGAAAGATATCGTCGGGCCTAGTTCGATCACTGGTATCTGACATTAGATATGTGCCGTTTTTACGCCAACTGGATGACTTGATAATCCATAGTCTAGTGGTTCACAGCATCATGCTGCTGTGGTCAGGGAGCCGGGTACGAAAGATATCGTCGGGCCTACATGGATCACTGGTATCTGACATTGGATATGTGCCTCTTTCACGTCAACTGGATGACTAGATAGTCCATGGTCTAGTGGCTGGTCTAGTGACTCGATGACTGGATAGTCCATGTGTAAAGGCGTTTATTTCACGCGTGCGTTAGGGCTTACGGTTCGATCAGTTCAGGGAACCGCGAACACGATCGGCGCAGTCCGAGCGATGCGCTGGAGAGACTGACCCATTAGACAGCGCTGGTAAGGATGCCCCACTGCATCGTCCTCTTCTTCACTAGAATTAGCCCGGGGACGAAAAAAGGCTTGAGGCGCTCGACGTTGACAATGTCACGTCCGCGACGGCGCATGTCCGAAGATGGTTCAACGGGCTCAATCACATAGTTGACGGGTGATGCACGCTTGACGATGCGGTAGGGACCTTCATACTTAGGCATTAACTTGGAAGACAGACCAGGTGCAGCGGAAGGAAGTGAGAGCCACACAAGCGCTCCAGGAAAAAAGGTGGGCGCAGAGGTGGTGTCACCGCGAGTATTCTTCTGGCGCTCTCGATCATTGGAGGTAAAAGCCCGGGCGAGGTCGCGGCACTCTTCGGCATGTCTCACCGTATCAGAAATGGGCGCACATTCATATGCGTCGGGCCGGTATGGTAGCATTTTGTCGATGGTATGCGATGGGTGCCGGTCGTACAATAAGAAATATGGCGAAAAACCAGTAGTGCTCTGTGTAGCGGTATTGTACGCGCAGGTGACGAAGGGCAGAATGGCGTCCTTGTTTGTGCGGTCGGAGGAGACGTACATTGAGAGCATGTCGCCGAGCGTACGGTTGAACCGTTCCGTGAGTCTATTGGTTTGAGGATGGAACGCCGTTTTTATGCGATGAACAACGTGGAACTCTTTGAGAATAGCTTCAACTACTTTGGAGAGGAAGACACGTCCGCGGTCACTGAGCAGCTCCTGGGGTGGCCCATGACGTAGGATGAATCGACGAATCAGGAGGGAGGCATCGCGCGCTGTAGCTGCCGGAAGCGCCGCAGTTTCAGCGTATCGCGTGAGGTGGTCAACCGCCACAATGGCCCAGCTGTTTCCAGCTGATGTCATGGGAAGGAGCCCGTACAAATCTATACCGAGGCGCCCAAAGGGCTGGGTGGGGCAAAGTAAAGGTTGCAGCCCAGCTGGCGAGAGGCGGGGTGAAGATATCCGACGCTGACAATCGGGACAAGAGCGTACGAACTCTTGAACGTAGCTGTACATCCCTCGTCAGTAGTACCGCTGTTGAAGGCGCTGGTAAGTCTTGAGAACGTCAGAGTGGGCACACTGGGGATCGGCGTGGAATGCTGCGCATATTTCGGAATGCAGGCTGTGAGGCAGTACTATAAACCACTGGCAGCCGTCGGAGCTGTAATGCCGCCGGTGAAGCAGCTCGTCGCGAATGGCGCAATGGTGAGCTTGACGGCGCCACGCGCGCGTTGTTGACCTAGTCGATGGATCAGAGAGCCAGCCTATAAGCGACGCAATCCAGGGGTCCTTGCGCTGCTCGGAAGCGATGGTGCGAAGGGCGATGGAAGACACAGTCAACCGAGATATATTGTTGTCAGCCGAGGGAGAGCGCGGGAGGGCATCGGCGTCCGAGTGGTGTCGCCCGCTGCGGTAGAGTACGCGGATGTCGTAGTATTGCAGGCGAAGTGCCCAACGTGCAAGATGACCGGATGGATCTTTCAATGACGCCAGCCAACATAGTGCGTGGTGGTCCGTGATGACATCAAATGGGCGGCCATACAAATATGGCCGGAACTTAGAGCCCAGATGATCGCGAGACATTCTTTTTCTGTCACGGTGTAATTGTGCTCGGCTTTCGTAAGCGTTCGGCTGGCATAAGCGACAACATACTCAGGGAACCCTTGCTTGCGTGGCGCGAGGACAGCTCCAAGGCCAACAGCGCTGGCATCTGTGTGTACCTGTGTAGCGGCCGTCGGGTCGTAGTGGCGCAAAATTGGGGGGAAGTCAGCAAACGACGAAGACTCGTGAACGCCTCGTCGCACTCTGATGACCACGAGGTGAGGAGCCTGTTGCTCCCTAGGAGCTTCGTCAGGGGCGATATGATGGCGGCGAAATTCCGAATGAAGCGTCTGAAGTATGAGCATAGACCGATGAAACTGCGCAATTCTTTGATGGACGTTGGCTTGGGGAATTCGGCAACGGCGCGATGTTTGTCGGGGTCGGGGAGAATTCCGTCCTTTGATTCGACATAGCCAAGTATCGTGAGTTGCCGTGCAGCAAATCGGCACTTCTTTATGTTTAATTGTAGGCCGGCGTTCGATAAACACGTCAAAACACGCCGGTGGCGTTCGAGGTGCCTGGGGAAGTCGGGCGCGAAAACTACAATGTTGTCAAGATAGCACAAACATGTGTGCCACTTTAAGCCACGCAGAACTGTGTCCATTATACGTTCGAATGTCGCGCGCGCATTAGTCCAAATGCATGACGTTAAACTCGTACAAGCCGTCGGGCGTGATAAAGGCCGTTTTCCGTCGATCAACTTCTTCCATAGGCACTTGCCAATACCCGGAGCGCAAATCCAGAGATGAAAAGAACTCGACTCCTTGAAGGCAGTCAATTGCGTCGTCCATGCGTGGCACGGGATAGACGTCCTTGCGAGTGATCGTGTTCATCCGGCGATAATCGACGCAAAACCTTATGGAGCCGTCCTTCTTTGTAACAAGTACGACAGGAGAAGCCCATGGACTTTTCGAGGGTCGAATTACTTCGCGCCGAAGCATGTCGTCGACTTGCTCGTTGATCACACGACGTTCGCTGGCAGAAACGCGATACGGGCGTTGTCGCAATGGTGGGTGAGAGCCAGTGTCGATGTGGTGCGTTACAGTTGAAGTCCGACCCAGGGAAGCTTGCCCCACGTCGAAAGACGAACGAAATTCATCCAAGAGGGACAGCAGCTGGGAACGATGAGCCGCTGTAAGGGTTCCAGCGATGGAAGAACCAAATACATCTCTGGGCAATGCGTCAGATGTAGAAACAGCACTGAGCGTACGGTAGGTGGCGCAATTCGGGTAGTCGGGCACGTCGATAACTTCCACGCCGTCGATGGATTCCACGGTACCAACCAACGCATACTCCTCGGAGCAGCATTACAGGGTATAGACACGGGTTGCAAACGAAAATTGTGCTAGTGCCCATGATGATTTCCACGGTCGCAAAAAGGTAGCAACAGGCCCTTCCGTGCGAGGAAACGGCCAGACGGCGAAAGTAATGCAATGGCGTCCGAGAGGCCACTGCAGTGCATGGACACGATCATTGAGGCGTTGGGAGCACCCTGAGTGTCGGCTTCGACGATCAGTTTCCTGGAAAGCGGCGGAGCGTCAGTGGGCGTCAAATCTAGCAGCGGCGATAGTTCTATTTCGGCCCGTGCGCAATCAATAACGGCATTATGGTGCGAGAGAAAATCCCAGCCGTGGATGACATCGTGAGAGCAGGAGGAAAGGATGAAGGACAACGTCCTAAATTTCTACACGAGCAGTGCAAGACGCCAAAGGTCGAATATGCTGAGCACTGGCTGTGCGAAGGGATAGTCCGGACAGGGGCGTTGTGACTTTCCGATGTAAGCGGCAAAGTATAGCATCCAGAACGCATACGGCTGCTCCTCTGTCCACCACTGCAGACGCGCGGACACCGTCGACAAACACGTCTATCGCATTTAATGGGCTGCAATGAGGACTTGGGCACTTCGACTTTGACGCAGCCCTTGCCTCTTGGACGGCGACTGTTAGTTTTCCTCATCCCCAGGGGCGGCACGAGGTCGCATAGGCGATAACGAGCGCCGGCGTGGAGATGGGGAACGGCGTGTGTTCGGTGTCGGGCGGTATGTCGGTGACACACCGGAAGGTGGGTCGTAAGATGGACGGGGCGAAAGGTTTGGCATGGAGGACGCGACGCTGGGCGTCTGCACACGATTACAGAAACGAGCCACGTGACCGGCGTAGCCGCAGGCAAAGCAAATAGGCCGGCTGTCAGACGTACGCCACCGGTTCCGTCGGAGCACGCCCTGTATGGAGCGGCTGGTGATATGACTGTATTGCGGGCTGCACAGGTGGCCTAGCCACGACGTCGGCATAAGTGAGGGGCACAGACGCAGAGAGTGGGTGGGGCCTCGCAACGACTTCAGCGTAGCTGAGCGGTGCTGGTGCCAGGGCCTGTTGGGGTGGAGCCACGACCTCGGTGGAGCTCAGTGGCACAGGCGCAGGAACATGGTGGCGTTGGTCGGGAAATACCTCGGCGATTTCTTGCTCGATGGCGCGGCGGTGTGGAGGCACGATATTCGAAGCGGGCTGTGGCACATGCGGTGGTTGAGCAAAGGGTACCAAGGAGAGTTGGCGCGCTACTTCCTCCCGAATGAATGCCTTCATTTCCGCAAGCATTGCGGTCTGGTGGAATGTGGACTGTGAAATAAACCATAAACCCAAGCACATTGAGTTGATTTCGAAGAGGCCAAGTATGTGAAATCAGTTTGTACAAAACGTGAAGAATGCAACTGAACGTATGTTTATCTCTTTAGTGTCTCGCCAGAGCATTATGTGTTTGTGTATATTGTCATGGCTTGATTACTTTGTTTACAGTGTGTATGGAGTCATTATATTCAAATTAATTAGGGATGGACTTTATTGCTAATAATGTCAGTGAAATTTCAAATACAATGCTGTAACTTTGAAGGTCGGACACATTAGCATGTCGTTCACAATCCCTTATGAGTTATTCACATGTGAAGTATGTGATATAGAATGTTCAGCCTTTTGTAGGAAATCATGGACAGCTAGTTTTATAATGCTGACACATGCTCTTGGAGGAAGGAGGTAGAAAGATAGGAAGACAGGCAGGTTCACCAGCGTAAATACAAGTGACTGTGCTGAGGAAGGGGTATAAAGGGAATGAAAGGAAGCAGGAGAGCCGAGATTTAAAACAGAACGGAAGATAATGTGTGCACATCAATGCGATGCCGTGCACTACACCAACAACCCACATGTCAAGTAGCAGGGCAATGCTGGGGTGTTGAACACAGTCTGAACAATGGTTCTCTCCCCCAACAAG
The DNA here is from genome assembly GCF_013339745.2 of Dermacentor silvarum. NCBI lineage: Eukaryota > Metazoa > Arthropoda > Arachnida > Ixodida > Ixodidae > Dermacentor > Dermacentor silvarum. The sequence continues at coordinate 64,301,762 of NC_051155.1, read as the reverse complement.
GTGCAATTAAGCGCAGTCAAGTGTGGTTTTCTAGCCACACCGAAATGAGGGCAGTCAAATAAAAGACCTCGGATCGTTATCTCACAGCCTCAGTAGTTTACTAATTAACATTGAGATCTGTTTCGTGCAAGATCACTACTATATTGTCCTCGAACAACTATTGAACGAACATAGCCCTAAGAAGGCCAAGGTGACGCAGTTTTTGGAATTGTCTAATATTGAGTAGAATTTCTTTTTCCTACAGGTACAACGGTCACCTGGAGGCCCAGGAGTCATCAGGACAAGTAACTCTGAATATATATGAATGTTATATAATGTGTTTGTGATGACGGAGCAAATATGTCAAAATGAAACACATATTGAAAAATGCTTTTTTACTCTTGTTAGCAATGTATACAGAAAAAACTTCACTTGGATCTCTCTGCATTCACCCAACCACTGCGGCATGTATACAGAGTGGGCTGCAGAGGACAAAAATTTCTTATGTTGCTTGGCTCCCAAAAGAGTTCTTCAATTCAAATATATACAAGGTGTGTTCCAAAAGAAACGAAACGTTAGCTTTAACATCTTTATTGCTTATTGTACAACATTTTAGGCATGTCCCCTTCAAAGTAGTCCCCTCTTCTGGCAATAGTCACCAACGCCGCACGCATTTTGAGCGAACGCGGGCAAAACGCCGATGGCGTCGACAATAGTTCTGCGTGTTCAAGTTTATACAGGTGATAAAGCTAATATCATTACTCCGTATAGCTCTCTACAAATTTGCTATCGCAATTGATGCTTCGCCTTTCAGGTGAAACTGCGACAACTTTTTTTATCCAGCGGCCGTGCGCTGGTCGTCGCAGCCTCCGCTCGGCTCGCCGCCTTCTTAGTAGGAACGACGGCACGGCTCGTTCGCCGCCGTCACGTTAATTCCTACAAGCTCTCAGTGAACGTTGATATGACGATAATGTAGGTGAGGATTTCACGTGAGCAGGTAAGTTGTTCCACATTTTCACACTAGCAAAACCAACAGTTAGCTTGACCATAGTTGCTGCGTGATTTTGGAAGTAAAAGGTTATTTTGTAAAGAGAACCTGGTAGTGTTCGCATTAGCAAGAATATTCGTGCCAATGATATAATGTAATTGTGGATTTTAAGTAGGCGGTAAATAACGATGCTGTGGTTGTACCAGATAATTTTATTTATTGTGAGGAGATTTAACTCAGTGATGATGGGGGTAACATGAGCGTTATATGGAGCCGAAGCAATGATACGGACAACATTATTTTGGATGTGCTGCAAAGCAGCTATATGACAGCGATATGTGAGACCCCAAGAACTGATACAGTAATTTAAATGGCTATAAATAAAGGCATAATACAATGTCAGGAGAGTGTGCTTTTGAAAGTAGTATCTGGCCTTTAAAAGCACCCTGATACCATAAGCGGCTTTCTTTTTTATGAAGCTGACATGCAAATTAAACTTTACAAAGGAGTCTAACTGAACACCTAAATATGAGCACTCATTAGATGGTAAAATTGGGTGAGAAACTATGTACAGTGGGGGAAGGATAGGGCGAAGTTTATTGTGTGAACTGAAAACCATAAACTTCGTTTTCTGAGGGTTAATTAGCAATTTATTTTTCTTGCACCAACTACTGATATTACCACTATTTGAGCACTACTACTGATTTGAGCCGCTTAGTCAGCTGGACAGATTTGAGCTGAAATACCGCATAAAAATTTGGGGCTATGCGTGACGTCCACCAAGCGGCCCTACTATGGGCCGCATATGCGAGAGCCGCATAAAATAGGCCGCATGCGCAGTAGGCCGCTTACAGTGAGCCATTTATAAGCGTTGAAATTTTGATCTACTTTCCGCCTTATATGCGTTGCTTTAAGCCGGCATTTGCTTAGAGTGCTATAGGAATGATTTACTGGGCTCCTATTTTTTTTTAACCTTAGGGTTTAAAAAAATCAAGAGTAATAATACATTGACAAAGCGGCGATTTGATTCCGTCAAATTTGTGCAGGTAATTCGTTCAGTAGATTGGACATCGGTGATTAAGGAGGATTGCGCAGAAAATGCTTTTGCGTCTTTCTCGGAAACAATAGCTATGTGTATAGAAAACTGCGCCACTTACATTACTGTGACGAAGTGGTTTCGCTCACCCAGAAATCCATGGATTAGTAACTCACTGTTAGGTCCTTTAATAAAAAGAATGACCTCCAGAAGAAATTAAAGTCGCAGCCATTTAACTCTACATGAAAATCCCGCTTTCAGTTATATTGTCAAGTAGTAGTGACGCAGAAGTAAACAGTCGTAAAACTGTGTATAACGAAACTGATTCTTTATTGGGAGAACCTGTGCCCACAAAAGCAAGCTACACTCAAAGCACAAAGAAAGCGGCGAACACAGTCGGCGGTCGTCGAAAATCTGATCAGCGGCGAAACGTGTCGGCTTTTATACCTGAGTCATCGAAGGTTCCAGATTAATCCCTGATGCCCGCGGGCCTTCCAGAAAGTTCTAGACAATTCGCGTCGGTCATACAATCAGATAACATAAGCGTCGGTGAAAACAGGCAACGGCAAGAAGCATCGATAACGTTCTTCAAAACATCCGATACAGGCGCTTCCTGCGCCGAGCGATAACGTTTAACATTCGTTAGCCGGTGGAAAGTGGCCACCGGTGAAGGATAAACATGTATACGTGTCAATATTTTGCAACGTTATCTTCTTTATTAAGGCGCGCTAAGCGCAATTATTACCAGCACCTTATTCTTAAAAACACAAGCAACACGGCGCGCTGCTGGAAAATCATAAAAGAGTTTCTGAACACAAATGATTGCTCAGAGACCACAATAAAAATAAAGCAAGGCGACGAAATGCATACTGCCACTCTCAGAATAGATGACGCATTCAGTGAGCATTTCTGCGCATCTATGGATACGCAGCAGCTGGCGTGTCTTTTACGTGATATACCTCGATGTAGTGATTGCTTTTATCTGCATTCGACGACTGCAGATGAAGTTAGTTCACCAGGCCATCACTACTTTGCAGACTACAAGCGCTGGATTAGACCATATTGATCCATGTAAAGTAAAACCAATTTCGCAAAAAATATCTTCAGTTTTGGCGCTAATCATCAACACACTGTTCTCGGCAGGAGTGTTTCAAAGCTGTCTTAAAGCTGGTAGAATAGTTCATGTTTTCAAGAAAGGTGATCAGACTTCAGTAGGCAATTACATGCCAATTTGTATCCTTCCTTTCTTTGATAAAGTGATTGAAAAGCTATTACACACTCGATTAATGCGCTACTTAATGAAATTCAACCTTTTGTCTCGTCAGAAATTCGATTTTAGAAAAGAATATTCAACCGAAGTGGCACTTATTTCATTAACTGAAGAAATCAAGCGAGACAGAGGTCTAATTGTGGGCTGCGTGTTCATTGATCTGACGAGGGCCTTCGACACAAAAACCATCGCCTACTACTGGTTAAACTCGAATCATTCGGTAAATCTGGTCCTCCACTAAACTATACTAAAGACTACTTGAGTAACTGGTCTCAAATGGTACGTACAGGTCAACGGCCGTCTGTCATCTTTAATTAAAGCTAATTAACGTAGGAGTCCCAAAGGAATCAATTTTAGGCCCACTTTTATTTTTGATGTTCATTAATGACCTACCCACTATTCTTGCTGAGACCAAGTGCATATTTTACCCTGATGACACTACCATCCTTACATCCAGTAAAAACATTGCCACACTCCAGTCTAACCTTAACACCGACCTAAATAATATGAATTTATGGCGTCGTACTAATCATCTGCACATTAATCCCATTAAAACAACATTTACTGTGTTCTATTCCCCGCGAATTTCAATGGACGTCCCACCTTCTGTTAACATTGATGATCACGTCATTCATGTTTCGAACGAAGCGCGGTTTCTCGGTGTCATATTAGCTACTGAACTAAAATTTTATGGACACACCCGATCACTTGTGAAAAAGATTGCATTTGGCATCCACATTACCATAAAGACAAGAACTTATTTTCCCCCTTACATCGTACGATCTTTGTATTTTGCTTATATTCATAGCCATCTTTCGTACTGCGTGTCGTGATGGGCCAATCCGTATTTTACCCATATTGAACGTCTGCAGCGACTTCAGAACCAAGCTGTAAGACTAATGACTTTCACCCGATGTGAGTCGTCCTGCAGGTCACTGTTCCCTAAACTTACCATTCTCCCATTACGAGACTTATTGCGTCAGAAACTACCCATAATTACATATATACTCATCACACATGACATCATCTTTGAATGTATTGACCCTGAACACTTTACTAACAACATCCTTGCGCAATAATCTTCTTTTACCTGTCGTTAAGGACGAATTACGGCAAGTTCACAGCCCTCTTCTCTGGCATAGCAATATGGAATTCATTACCTCTCGAAACAAAAACCTCCATACACTGATCACGCGCACCAAGAAATATTTCATTCAGGAATAAACCGACTCCTCTGAATTCCCTAATTAATTATCAATTTTTGTTGGTGTATACCTTTTGTTTTAGAATAGGAAATTGATTATTGATAATAATACGAGTTTGGTCTCCTATGTCGAATCGATTATACTTGTTAATATTTGTTGTTATTCTGTTTGTTCCCACGCTTTCGATTATTTTTCATATTTTTAAATAATTAGCATTGCAATTAACCATTGTATCCAATTACATGTTATAGATGATAAACTTACCTTATTATTATTATTATTGCTCACGTGACCATACTGGTTTGCTGTTTTTTGTATAATAACCCTATTTATGTAATCATAGGAGGTCCCCCTGAACGTTTTTTCAAAACTCTGGGACCTACTGCTGTAATACTGTCACCATGTAACTCCAACATGACTGTTGCAATAAATTTGACTTGACGACTTTCAGACCATCTGGGGTGGCAAAGGCGGTCTTTTCGCGATTTCGTTCATCTAGCGAGAGCGCAAATCGACCGACGAAAAATTACTGGCACCGTGCAAGTCCAGCGCGTCATGAATACGCGGAAGCGGATACACGTCCTTTTTGGTAATATTATTGGGGTTAAGATAAGCGATACAAAATATGCAGACATTGTCCTTCTTTTAAACCAAAACGACAGGTGACGCCCACGGACTGCAGGAAGGCTCGATAATACCTTAAGATAGCATTTTGTCCACATCCGTTTGGATCACCTGGCGTTCAGCCGCTGACACACGGTATGGCCTCCTGTGTATAGGAGGAGCGTCACCAGCGTGGATTGGATGGGTGACGACACTGGTTGAACCTAGCGGGCGATTTACGAAATCAAAGATGTCTTCTTCATAAGACATCAGAATGCGGTGAAGGGCGTCGGCGTAAGCAGGTCGTAGGTCAGTAGCTATCATTGTCGTAAACTTGTCGTTAAGTGGAGTAGGAAGGTTGTAAGCTGCAGCAGTGTCGAATCGTGGTTCGGGCGTTAAAGCAGCTACTCCACAGTCTTCCAAAGAGGACAGCACAGCGAGAAATACGCCCTCAAGAAGCACTTGCAGACGCGAACCAATGTTCAGAAGCGGAAGCCACGCTCGATTGCTGACAAGAGTTTCAATTGAGCTTGGTAGTGCTAGTTGGCGTGCCAAGAGGACATCGCAAAGTGGGGACACCACGTAAGGACCATCTCAAAGTGGTGCACAAGGCGACATGAGTACGTAGGTCGCAGCATCACGTTGCAGTCGAACAAATTCAGTAGAACGAAATCGGGACTTGTGGTCATTGGTCGAGTCGGCAAAGTAATGGGGCAGTTCAAGGCGAACGGTGCCGGTTGCACAGAAAATAAGTGCGGATTGGGCAGTCTGAAAGTCGACTGCAAGAATCGCTTCGTGGGGACACTCGGCCAGTACGGTGAACAGGACTAACACTGGACGGTTTACAATGGTAACACGGACGACCCACATTCCCATCACGGCTGTTGTACTGCCATTAGCTACTTGGACGGCAAGCGACTCAGCAGGTGTCAGGACTTCTCGGAGACGGTTACGAAGATCTGATCGCATAACAGACACCTGAGCGCCAGTTTCGATGAGGGCTTTAACGGTACATAATCCACAGAAATTTCAACAAGCTTCGGTCGAGCAGCAGGGGTCAGCAGGGGTTTCGTATTCTGAGTCGTCAATGCAGCCTCACCTCCGGGGGCTGCATTGCTTAGTTTCCCTGCAAGGGGCCCGCGTAGGACGGGGACGAGGGACGTCGAGGAGTAGGCAAACGGGACTGACGGCGTTGCGGTGATGGCAAGCGGCTAGTGGTGTTTCGTCGAGAAAGAAGACCGGCATTGTATGGTTCAGAGAGGGGCGACAGAGGCCGAGGGTCTCGGTCGGCGCGGCGGTCAGCATATGGTCGAGGCGAGGAGTATCAGAGGCTACTACGGCAGTGGCGAGGGATGTGACTGACCCGGGAGCAAGCGAATCAAATTGGCCTGTCACCCGGTGTTCGCCACTCCGAGAGGTTCCCATATAGATTCGGGAACGACTGTCGAGGTGCAGCAGAGGCAATGACAAGAGCGGAAGGGGTGGTACGAGGGCGGACGGCAGACTGGATGGCCATGTTTGCAATTTCTTTGCGGACAACAGCTTGAATGAGCGAGATGGTCATGTTGTCGTGCGTATGGGGAGTGAGAACTTGGAATCAAAGCCTCAAGTTCGCGATGAATGACCTGTGTCAAGCTTGGCGTTGTTGGCGGATGTGATGCCGGAGGCTCGTTGCAGGAGGATGTGGCAGCCGTATTCGAAAGTCGGTCGAAGCGTTGTACAATGTGTTTGCTCTTCGATTTATCAAAATTCCGGCATTCCTTAATGATGGACTGAACCGTTGAGCAGTTTCTGCAAGGCAGGAGGTTGTACACATCGTCCGTGATGCCCTTCAAGATGTGTCCAACCATATCGGCCTCCAGCATGTCCGTGTCCGCTTTACGGCAGAGCGCCAGAATGTCTTGAATATACGGGAGGTATGATTCGGTTGATGTCTGGGCTCGAGACGATAGCTCTTGCTATCGATAGGTACGATATGTCTTACGAAAAGATAGCGGAGCTTTTCCATGCAGGAGTCCCATCTTGTAATGTGGGCTTCATACGTATTGAAACATACCTTCGCGGTTCCTCCCAAGTAAAAGATCACGTTGGCCAGCAAAAGCATGGCATCCCACTTGTGCTTAGCGACGCGCTCATACGACGTCAGCCAGTCTTCGAGTCGACCTTGCCATAGCCGACGAAGATTCCCGGGTGACGTAGCTGGGTTAGCACTACTTCCGCTGGTGTCTGAGCGGCGGGGGTAGCCTCAGTAGCCACAGCAGCGGGACAGATGTGACGCCCGCTGTGAAGATCCAGGTGCGGCTTGTGGCGAGGTTACCCAGCACGTGCCCCAAAATGTAACGAGGAGAAAATATAAGTATTAACAATATATACAGTTGCAAGGTTGTAGCTCAGTGGCCAGGGTAACACCATCTACCGATCTCAGAGGCTGCTCAACCTCCTCTTCACCTCCCGACGACATTTCGTTCACAGCGGCAGAAACTCGTACGTGACAATATATAAGCTTACTACGCCAAACTTGTTAACGACATTATTTCATCAGTGCTAACTCATATAACAAACACCATATTTACAACGGGCATATGCCCCGCTAAGATGAAAAGTGCTAAAGTATCACCATTGTACAAATCAAAGGAAAAAGAGAAGATAGAAAATTATAGACCTATCTCGGTGCTTCCACTTTGCCGTAACATCCCCGAAGAAATTATCTGCACTCGCCTAGAACAAGTTACTTAGCGAAGTACAAAATTATTTCTCCTCATCACTTTGACTGCAGAAAAAAAATTTGTCGGCAACAAAATCAATTTCAAGGTTCGTTCACATCATCAGGAAATCTATCGATTTCGGTTTAATAGTAGCAGGAGTAGTAGTTCGCTTCAGCTTTAGTAAGGGTGCGGCTGGCATATGCTCGACGTACTCATCGAAGCCATTCTTGGGCTGTGCAAGAAAAGCGCCTAGCCCGACACCACTAGCGTCCGTGCGAATCTCAGTTGGAGCAGAGGGATCGAAGTGGCGCAGTACTGGCAGTGAAGTGAGAAGGTGGCGCAGCTCTTGAAATGCATCGTGACATTCCAGGGACCAGTCCGGTAGCTCAGAACGGCCTGTAAGAAGCTCGGTCAAGGTGGGCGATTATGGAGGCAAAATTGCGGACGAAGCGTCGGAAATACGCGCATAAGCTGCTGAAGCTGCGAAGCTCTTTCAGGGTAGTTGGTTTGGGGAACGCGTACACGGCACCAAGTTTCGTAGAGTCCGGGAGGATACCGTCTACATGACCGAGAATAGTAAGCTTGCGAGCGCTGAAGTGGCATTTCTTCAAATTTAGCTGCAGTCCTGCAGCGGTGAGGCACGCAAGGACTTGCTCGAGGCGGCTGAAGGGTGACGCAAAGAGGGTAGAAAAAACTACTATATCATCTAACTAACAAACGCACGTGTTCAACTTCAGGCCTCGGAGAATGGTGTTCATCATTCGTTCAAAAGTGGCAGGCGCGTTATAAAGGCCGAAGGGCATCACGGTGAATTCATATAGGCCTTCAGGTGTTACAAAGACTGTCTTTTGGCGATCGGCCTCTGCCATCGGCACTTGCCAGTACCCGGAGTGCAGATCCAGCAAGGAAAAGAATTCTGTGCCCTGTAGGCTGTGCAAGAGTCGTCGATGCGCGGCAGAGGATAGACATTCTTGCGCGTTTTGCGGTTAAGGCGGCGATAGTCGACGCAGAACTTTACGGTCTACGTCTTTCTTTTTAACGAGGACCACCAGATATGCCGACGGATTGTTAGATGGCTGGATGATGCTACGCTGCAGCATGTCGTCAACCTGCTGGTCGATGATTCGGCGTTCAGCGGCCGACAAACGATACGGACGCTGGCGCAAAGGTGTTTGTTGACCGGTGTCGATATGGTGAACGACTGCTGACGCTCGACCCAAGGATGGTTGCCAATGTCGAATGAGGCCCGAAAAAGCTGGGGGAGCTTGATAATTTCCGCATGCTGGACAAGTGTGAGTGCTGAGTTGACGGCATGAGCCAAGACGTCCACGGGAGCATCGGTCACGTCGGGATGAGTGACGGCGCAAAGCGGAAGCCATACCGCATCGTCAAACATGGTAGCCGGGAGGACGCAGTCGAAAGATTCAGTGCTCCCCAGGCACTCACCGCGGAGTATGGATAAAGGGCACGCGGAGGGAGTGCACGCGTAAAGGGCAGCAGAACCGTCGCAAAAAGTGACGACAGCAAAAGAAGTAGAAGGTTCCGACGGGTCGCACAAGAGGCTGACGGCGTAAACAAAACAGATGAGTTCCCGACAGAGTCACACGACACAGGGACCAGAGCGGCTGAGAAGGGTGCGATGTCGATGTCAGAGGTAGCAACAACTTCAGTACAATTGTGGTCGTCAAGGGCCATTTATAGTCCGACGTAACACGAGCGCGCGCGAGCGCTACGTCCTGTAATCAACCACAATGGCACCGCCGAGTGGCGTTGGCGCGCCGGCCTGAGCGCCACATGCGGCGAAAAATCTCAACGAACGGGTGTACACCCTCTCCTGTTTCTCTTTCACGCCGCCTAGATTGCCTGCCGCACTGCACGTGTTTGCGCAGGTCTCATAGCGCGCACGTGCACGATGTTCACGCTTAGATCGGCCTTCAAGAAGATCTGTGCGGTGGACAACTATTTTCGCGGCTGCAATGTGGCGAAAGGGCAGCTTCTGCTTAGCCATGTCGTTGACGCGGTGCAGTCCATCGGAGACGACATTGTCCTCGCCAAGGGAAAGTGCGTTTCGCAAGTCAAGGACGACGCTGTTTACGACGTGGAGTTAGAGTAAGCACAATGTTCTGAACATTCATAATTACATTCCTGTTTTGTTTCGTTTGCTGTGTGTACTGCGCACTCCCGATTTTGGTCTCCAGAGCTCCTAATTAAATACATAAAGAGGATAAATCGGTTTTCTCGGCAACTACTGCACCAAATGTGATAAGGTTTGTTGCAACTGCCGTACCTGTTCTTCGCGCAGAGCTGCGAGATTGTAAACTTCGTGCGTCTATTTTTCTAAAACTTGCATATTGCCTCACCCGTACCTTATTCATCGGAGTACAGGCGCGGAAGTATTTTTATTTTTTTAATTCAGGCTCTTAATCGAAATTTCATATGCAACACATTTCATTAAAATCGATTCAGGGGTTATCTCAGAAAAGCGTTTCCGCGTTTTACATGCACCTAAATAAACTGCATCGGAGCTGGGCCCGAGATAAAGCTTCCTCTCAAGCGTCCCTGACGCAGTGACAGCTTATATTTGAGATATTTAACCTTACTAGCACCTATCCAAGCGGACATGCGATACGCTGTCAGTTAGCCTTTCATTTTTTCGGTAACGTATGACACACATCGGTATCATGATTCCGTATGTGCTATTTTACGGTCACACTTCTTTTTTCGCGAACTTGATTGATAGCCCAGTCAAACGGTGCACTTTCGATAGCGATCAAGTTCTTCAATCGCGATTGGTTAATTTACGCCATCTGCGGGAAAGAGCTAATCGCTGTCGTGAAATTTTATCTTGGTCGCGATCGAAAGTGACTAGGCTTTGACTGCTCACACACTAAGAGCTAGTTCACTGTGTCTTTGTGCTAGAAAATTAATGTGCGTACAACAATGGCCAATGAACTTTTCTTTTCTGGCATCTGCCATGGTCGTGCCCCCTGAAACGAGAGCTTCGCATTTCCTGCGGCAAGTGCACTTGCATTGCTGGTGTACGGGGTCAGTGCAAGCATGCAGTAGCCGTATGCCTCTACATCAACAGCTATGAGGCGGACAGCTGCACAAGCCGACCTCAGCAGTGGGGAAAGCCCAGCGCAAAACCACGGATGCAGAAATCACAACACTTATCAGACGTGGTGCCTCGTAAGTTTGCTGCATGACAACATTCACCAGCAATGTGGCGCAAAAAAAAAAAAAAAACCTTTGCTCACAGTAGGAAAAAGGCTCTGACTGGAGAGTACAAACACGTCACTGACCTATAACTGGGAATATAAGTTTGTTTTTGGGTAATTTAGAACATCTCTTTTATTGCTAGACATTGCTATGCTCAGTCTGGTCACACCTTAAGGTATCTTAGTGTTGAATTATATAATAATAAACTGAGTTTATGTACACATCAAAATTGGAACCAAAATGTGTCAATACATGCCAAGTGTTGTCTCTTAATCTGTGCAACAGGTAAGAAATCAACAGCTCCAGGCATCAAAATTGTGCCAAGAACAACACTGATGAGCTACCCCGAGATTGACTGTCCCCTAAAGGAGTTGATGCAGCTCAGTGCTGATGAGCTTACTTGCAGAGGTGCTCGATACTGTTGTTGAGCACGTATCTAAGGCCGCAGAGAAAGACACCCTTGAGAACCTTCTCAAACAAATGTCACAGCGGCCTGTGTACCATCTTCTGAATGTGATGGAGGATGGGACCACCCAGAAAAGAGACTTTTTGGTAGAAATGAAAAGTGATCACAGAGAAAAGTACCAATAAAAGGTCATTCTTGAGCAAAGCCCATGTCAATTAGCTTTATTGACACAAGGACAATCAAGCTGTGCACGGTATGTAAGGAAATAAATTTTAGTGTTGGAGTGCACACAATGGGCTGGAGTGACATAATTCATGTTTCACAATATGCAGATGGCATCAGGAGAGGAGGCTTTGCATCAGCAGTACAAAAGCACACCTGATTCGGACAAAAACGGGTGACATAGGGCTTCAGAAAGTTGCTCAGAAACTTTCGAAATCCAGCTCCTACAAGAGTGCTGCCATGTGCTATGGTGCGTTTTTCACTTCACACTACCGAAATGTAAACAATAATTTTGGACTTGGCTAGTCTGAAGTGCCTTTATTGTGTTATACACAAAACCATTAGTACTGATTTTGTATCGTACTGTCATAAAAAATATCATTGCAGGAATTAGAACGGAAGGCACAGCGTGAGAGGACCTGGAGATAAGGCTTGGAGCAAGAATTGTGCAGGTAGGACTCCTTCCTTTTATGTAAAGCACTGAAGGCGCACAAATTAAATTCTGCATATAGCGTTATTGTCGTGATGTGGATTGATACAGATATGACATACAGATATGACAATGACGTTGATGCAGATACAGATATGACAATGACGTTTGTGAATAACGCTATTTTTTATTGATATGATATGAGGAGATGTTGACGCACAAGTAAGGCGCCGGCTACTCCTTAACTCTTGAATACGTCTAACCTACAACCTACTGGGTTTAAAGTAGCCTTCTCATAAGGCTATGATTAAAAAATAGCGTTATTCACAAACGTCATTGTCAGATCTGTATTTTCTAGACTGGACTGGTGGTTCTCCCTGAACAACCTTGGCTGTGCTGCAGCTCCGACGGACTTGTACAGCTTGCTAATGAGACTGTCCTGATTGAAATCAAGTGCACATATAAATTCAAGGATGCACCATTTATCGGATACGAAGAACGGCATTGTGAGCTTCCATATTCTATATTCACTGATGACATAATTGAATTAAGAAAGTTACATCAATACTACACTCAGTTGCAGGTCCAAATGTATGTTCTTAATTTGCAGAAAGCTTTGCTCTTTGTGTATAGTCAGGATCAGTGTGTAATAGTTGCTGTAAAGAGGGATGAAGCTTTTTTGTGGGAGCTCATCCCTAAAATGGAGTATTTTTATTTCAAGTTCTTTGTACCAGCTCTGTTTTAATATTATTTTTACTGTTTCCATTGCGTGAGCTTTCCTTTTTAGGTCCACTACTTTAAAGAGGTATTCTGTGAAGTATTGCTGGCATCATGTCCGCAAAATGTTTATGTTCTCACAATCTGATATTCTCAGTTGGCTTTAAAAAATTCTTAGGGGTATATGCACTTGAAAAGTTGGAATGTTCTAAAGCACAGTCATTTATTGTCAGAGTTTTGAAAATGCAGTGCTTTTATTTTAATTTGTATGTGTGATGGGTTTAGTCTACAAGCAATGTTTTAGTGCCACGCAATTCTGGATTAAACATGCATTTATTCATTTCTCCCATGTGTGATGGTTTTTTTTGCTTGCTGCATACTGGTAGACGAAGTGGGAGAGTGTGTTTTCTACTGTCACTGCCTACGAGTTGGCATGGGACATGCCCGAGTTTTGAAAATGTGAATACAGTGCCTTCATAAAGATTTGTGGGTCTAGTCTACATGCAATATAGTTGTGTCAGACTGTCCTGTAGAAAACTTCAGTATTTATTTTATAATTTCTCATGTTTATACGGTGTACTGCATCCACATAGTGCTTAGGTCTACATTAATAGCGGTTGAGTTGGCGTGGCTATGCCACAGCTTTGAAAATATCAATACAGTATCTCCAATATGTGTAACGTGTCTACCTTACATACAATGTTTTGTGGCCTCACGTGGCAGGAAAAAATATTTGCAGTTATCTATTTTATCATTTTTGATATTTTTAAAGTTGGTCTATCCAGGTATAAAAACTCGAATAATATGTGTTTATGCTTATGTTACTACCTGTTCAGAGGGCACAGATATGCAAAAGCTTTGAAAATGAAAGTACAGTGCCTGTTTGATTTTACTATGTATCTAGTCTATATCCAATATTTTATTACTCTTTTCGACAGGGCAGTTGCTTTTATATGCTATGTTTCAATGCAATTTTAATGTTTCTGAATGTATTTACCTTTACACGTTTAGTTTGAAATACGTGAAATCAATAAAAATATGGTGTCATGAATTTATGATACTGGGCAACATACCGCGCTTACATGCAGTATTTTTAGTGCAAATATGTTGTTGGGGATGCTAGTTTACATTTGCTACCTGCGCCTGGCATAGTTTTTTAATCAAATCACCTAAACATTTGCTTTTGTCTTAAAAATCGCATTACTACGCATGTTTAGCATTGCAAGAATGCACTGTGCTTGCAATACTACAGGTTACCGCATTTCATAAAACGTTCTTTTCTAGGTCAAATTAAAAACGTAGACCCAATAATCCCATTGTTTGTCTATTCCAGAAGCTTGCCGATACCTGAAACACAATACATCAGGAAACACACAATGTGATTTCCAAGAGGGTTAAAAGGATAGCAGATGACCAGCTCGCTAGTTTTGTTCAATGTCCACCTCAGGGTTCGAGGTACAATATCTGGCAACGGTTAGAGGACCGGGTGACTGCACTGGTAAATGAAATCTTTATTGAAGGCACAAGCCATATATATGCAAACAAGAACAATTGTGTATACAGTAAAGACAAAGTAATATTGCAGGGCAGAACAGCCTAACTCAATCATGCTGTGCACCCAGTACACAACTAAAAACGCTTTACAGATGAATAAACTACATGAGATCTCGTTGAAAATTTAGAAATGGAAATGTGCCGGTGCATCACGATGCCACATTTGTAACTTTATACTCCACTAGGAAAAAAAGGAGCTGGGCAGGCCATGTAACGCATAGGATGGATAACCGGTGGAGCATTAGAGTTACAGAATAGATACCAAGAGAAGGAAAGCGCAGTCGAGGACTGCAGAAAACTAGGTGGGGCGATGAAGTTAGGAAATTTGCAGGCGCAAGTTCGAATCAGCTGGTGCAAGACATGGGTAATTGGAGGTCACAGGGAGAGGCCTTCGTCCTGTAGTGGACATAAATATAGACTAATGATGATGATAACTCCACTAGCATGTGTGCAAGACATAACACTGGTAATCTTGATTTATGCGTTAAATTCCCTTTGCATGCAAAACTCACTTGCAAAGTATTACGAACAATGCACTCATTCTTTCTTTCGAATTATCGGTGGCTCCATGTTGACCAAGGCAGAACGTACTGAGAACACTTTGTCCATGTACGGTACCAAAGTCAAGGGCACTGTGTTGCGCAGGATCCTGTACACTTTCAGTCTGCGAATAACCCGGTCGACATGGATACGCACAGATGCAATTTTATATGTTGCATCCATGTCTTCTTGAGAAATTTGGCCACCTCCCAAGTTAAAGGGAGGCGTCAAAATGACACCACCTTTGTCCTTCACATCTGTCCGGATACTCGGAAAACCTTTATCGCTCAAGTTAATGTCGGCTTCTTGTACAAGGTTCAGAAAACCAGAGTCCTGGGTAATAAAGGAATCAGTCTGCCGCCTACGATATACCCTTGACATGAAGGCTATCATTGCGTTTGGAATTATACCAACAAGGACCTTCAATGTATAGCCTCCCTTGTAATTAGAGTAGAGTATGTGCTGGCAGTCAGGCTTTGATGGCATTTCAGTTTCAACTTCGGTGCAGTCGATAATAAATGTACAATCTGGATAATTATCTTGGAATGGCTGTGGCATGCATAGCCTGATGATAGGCCTTGGTAGCACAAATACCCAGTCCTTCAAGGCTGCGCTAAGTATGTCGAGTGTGTTTATAAATGAACTTGATGCAGTTGATGCAGCCACTCCGAAATCACAGCTTGGATCACTGCGTAGGCTATCGTCTAGTGGTTCGCAGCATCGCGCAGCTGTGATCAGGCAACCTGGCTCAAAAGGAATCGTCGGGTTAACATTGAACAAGGATATGTGACTGTATATGCGCCGTTTTCCCGCAAAGTTCTGTTCCTTGGAAGTTGCTACTACTTCCATTCCACCGCTCAATCAACGTCGTTCTTCCCAACCTGCATTACTGGGCGCATGAACCTAGGCATGTGCCAAACTTCCTAACACTGTGATGTTATTTGCCTCACCGGGTTTGTGCAACTGTGTGTGGGGGGCGGTGCTAATTTGGTTATTGAGTCATATCGCACATTTCCTGACCACAAAGCCTAGGTATATTATTGATTTTATTGTCTTTGCGTTCAGGAAAAATTTTCGCACTCCGCCGTCGCGTCACCAAATGCTAATTCAGAGGTCATGTTTGATGCCCGGCCTGAAGGGTTTAGAAGTCGTCCTTTCCGACGATTTTAAAATCCGACAGGGAGACTGCGTATGGCTGGGTGCAGCATGTTCTTTCAGCTCTATGAACTTGTTTGGGCGATTGATATACCTCTCCTATTCCATGCGTTTACCGGAGTCGCGTGCCTCATAACGTCATCGTGCTAAAGCCTCATTCCTGCAGATTGTAGAATAAAGAAAAAAATTGAGACAGAAACCATCTTGTTATGACTGTAGACGCTGAAGCGTTAGAATTCAATGAATATAGTGACTCAACGCATTGCCACCGTGGGAACGAATTATGTCTGAGGCGTGTATTGCAGCGGCACTCCTGCATCGCGTTTTCGGAACAACACTTGGTTTCATCGATCACTGCCTCCACGACGCCAGCGTGTGGCCTCCGAAATGCACAATCGATAAAAACACAGGACCTGTAAAATGCGTCAAGGACGCTAAGAATGCGAACGCATTAAAAGAAATGCATGTAATTCTTCATTTGCTGAAGAACCACAACAGATGGCGTTTGATCCGTTTGCTTACAAACTTAGCCTGTGTGTCGCTGGCGGGGCTTGGGAGAACCAGCTGGCCAAGTTACTTTGTTGTTGCATTCGAGGTTGCAGCTCGAGCAGTCCGTGTTTTCTCAACAGAGACTTTCTCGTTTGCGCGGCACTATACCCTTAACACCTGTTCCCACCCCAAGTCTCTCCTGCCCAAATGCCACGCACGCTATTCTGCCGAGATTCGGCTCTGCAGCCGGAATCAAAGTGACACCGTGGCGAACAGCCTCCACTATACTGCTGATGTCCAGGGCTAGTTCGCCGTGCAGCTAATTATGCTCTCCACACAAAGATGAGAAGTACAGCTGCACGTAATCACAGTTTCACCGGAGTGGGTTCACAATATACACCACAAGGTGTTTGAATCCGCTACCTCCCATCTTCGAATTAACGAGCGCTCTTCGCATCTCGTCACGAAGCTGGTGATCACGTCACAGTTTGCGGGGGTATATGTGTTTGTTGATGGCGTCCTTGCAACCGGGAATGCGGCCGTGGAAGTGCTGGTCGGCCTGCAGCAAAAACTATAAGTTGTCCCCAACAGTGATAGGAGACATGATACGGTCGAACCTAACGTGTTCTTTGTTCACAGCGTCGAGATCCTGTGATCAAAGACACGGGTGTGACAGCAATCGTCGGGCCAACTTGGACCACAGTCATCTGACATTGCATATGTGCCGTTTCTGCGCCAACTGGATGACTGGATAGTTAATGGTCTAGTGGTTCACACCATCGTGCTGCTGTGATCAGGGAACCGCGTTTGAACGGAATCGTGGCGCCAACTTCGACCACAGGCATCTGACATTGCAAATGTGCCGTTTTTACGCAAACTGATAGTGCATGGTGTAGTGATTCTCAGCATCGCGCTCCTGTGATCAGGGAGCCGAGTTCGAAAGCCGCCGTGATACCAACTTCGATCACGGGCACATTTTCCCCCAAACTTGGATCACTGCGTAATCTATGGTCTAGTGGTTCACAGCATCGCGCTGTTGTGATCAGAGAATCAGCTCTGAAAGCAATTGTCTGGCCAACTTGGATTAGTGGTATTTGACATTGCATATGTGCCGTTATTCTGCCAAGTTGGATCACTGGGTAGTCTATGATCCAGTGGTTCACAGCATCGTGCTGCTGTTATTTGGGAACAGTGATCGAAAGCAATCGTCAGACCTACTTGCATGACGCATATCTAAAATTGCATATGTGCCCTTTTTGCGCCAACTGGATGACTTGATAGTCTCTATGGTCTAGTGGTTCACAGCATCTCGCTGGAGAGTTCAGCGAACCGGGATCCAAAACAATCGTGGCACGAACTTCGATCACGGGTATCTGACATTACATTTCTGGAGTTTCTCCGCCAACTTGGATCAATGGGTAGTCTATGGTCCAGTGTTTTAGAGCATCGCGCTCCATTGATCAGGCGAACGAGTTCGAAAGCAATCGTGGCACCAACATCCACCACGGGTATCTCGTCGGGTCAATTTTAATCAAGGGTGTCTGACATTGCATATGTGTCTTTATTGCGCAAACTTTGATCACTGGGTAGTCTATGGTCTAGTGGTTCACAACATCCTGCTGCTGGGTCTAGTGGTTCACACCATCGTGCTGCTGTGATCAGAGAACCGGATACGAAAGATACCGTCGGGCTGTAAGGAAGAAGTGCGTCGTGTATAGCTCCGCAGCCGGATCGCCAGCGCTACTGAAGTGGGGCTCGGGCTCGACGCTGTTCCTGGTGCGCCAGGCTAAGCCTACGCTGTTGTGTCTTCCTGTCGGCGTCCTTCGTGTCGTCCACAGCCGCGCTAGACTTCCTTGTCATAATTGGTGGAGGTTTTCTGGGTCTCCTGTCATCCTGGAATTGCGCAGCCGGATCTTCCCTGCCATCATGACCTCCGCAAGCGTAACGAGCTTACCACCACCTGCTCCCCAGTCCTCCGTATGCCCCGGCACACTCCGTCAGCGGGATCTTCCCATCTTTAGCGGTGCTGATGACCACGACGTTGATGGCTGGCTATCATCATACAAACGCGTCAGTCTTAACAACAAATGGGATGGCACCACGAAATTGACCACCGTCCCTTTTTACCTCACCGGAATTGCCCACTTGTGGTTTCACAGCCACGAAAGCGAAGTCCCAAGCTGGACTGTGTTCAGGTTAAAGTTCAGCGAGGTCTTCGGCCGCCCTGCTGTTGAAAAGCTTCGTGCCGAACAGCGTCTGCAGTCGCGCTCTCAGCAGCCTGGGGAGACCTTTACGAGTTACATCGAAGATGTCCTCGATCTCTGCAAACGCGTCGATTCTTCCATGACTGAGGGCAATAAAATCAAGCATATACTGAAGGGCATCGACGAGGGCGCCTTTCAGATGCTGATTTCAAAGAGCCCCTCTACTGTTGCCCAAGTCATTGGACTCTGCCAAAGCTATGACGAGCTCCGCCGTCAACACGTCCTCACCCGCCGTCCTGTTCCCCATCAGGAATCGTTGTCCGGATTGACCTCTCCTTTTCACGATTCCAACCTCCTCTCGCAGATCAAGGCTTTCGTCCGGGAAGAAGTTGCTCACCAGCTCTGCCTTATCTCCAACACGCCGGAGTCCAGTTCGTCCCTTAGTCCGACCCTACGACACGTTATAGAACAAGTGTTCGAGGTCCTTCCTCTGGAGCGGGCGCCTCAACTCACCGCCCCACTGAGTTACGCCGACGCCGTCGCACGACCACGCCCACCGACGTTCCGAGCTCCGCCTCCGATGCCTAGCCCTGTTTTTACCTCCACGCCACCACGACCTCCGGTCCATCGAGCAATTAATCCTTGGCGCACAGTGGACAATCGGCCAATCTGCTATTCGTGGGGTATTCCCGGACACGTTGTACGCCTGTGTCGCCGCCGTCCACTTCATCCACGTGACGACCCACGCACAGCAGCGTACGACCATCCGTTGTCTTACGCTCCAGACCGCGATTTACCTCTTCCCCTCGCTAGCCTTCGCCCAGTTTCTGACCGCCGTTCTCCTTCTCCTCGTCGTCACTCGCTCTCCCCGATGCGTCGACGTCCCTCTACCGCTGACACGGAAAACTAAGTGGCGCAGTTCCCGAGGCAAGAACTGCGTCATCGTCGCAACGCTCAAGGCCTCTTCTTTCGCCGCCCAACGTTATTGATGTCGCTGTTGAAGGTGTCGCTGTGCTTGCCCTCATTGATACAGGTGCCGCCATAACTGTGATTGCCGAAAAACTATGCCGCTCAATACGAAACGTCACGACGCCTTTCTTCGGTCCTTTACTCCGCACGGTCACAGCACAGCACGTCCAGCCCGCGTGCACCGCCAGACTTGAAATTCAAGGAGTGCTCTACATCGTCGAGTTCGTCGTTCTTCCCCACTGTTCCCACGATATTATTTTAGGTTGGGATTTTCTCTCTGGTCACCAAGCTGTCATTGATTGCTCCCGTGCAGAAGTCGCCTTCTCTTCGCTTGCCAATGCCATATCTGACGACGTTTCGCTTTCCTGCAGCAAGTTATCCCTCACTGACGACATCCAGATACCTCCGCACGCATCCGTTCTGGCACCTGTATCCTGTTCCATTGCCTCCGAGTTTACCGTACTCTTCACACCTTCCGCTGCTTTCGTTCGTCGCCACATCTCACCACTCCCAACCGCGCTGCTTGGCCTTCCAGCAGGTGCGACTCACCTTCCTGTCTGCAACCACTTCCCATTCCCGATTACATTGCTTCGCGGTGAATCTCTCGGCACTGTGGAGCCTTACGACACCATTACCGCGTTGGAACTTCGTAATGGATCTTTCGAGGTCAACACCCTCTCCGGTAGTCCCGTACCTGCCACATCGCCTGAAGGTGTTTTCAGCCACGTCATCGACAACGCCTTAAACCCCAAGCAGCGCCATGACCTCCTCCGTCTCCTCGACAAATTTCGCCCTGCTTTTGACAGCCATAGCACTTCTCTTGGTCGAACGACGACTGTATGCCACCGGATTGACACCGGTGCTCACTCACCGCTACGGCAGCGACCATACCGCGTATCTTCGACAGAACGACGCGTCATTGATGAGCAAGTAGGTGAAATGCTCAAACGTGGTGTCATTGAACCATCCGACAGTCCATGATCATCGCCAGTTGTTTTAGTTAAAAAGAAGGATGGCTCGATGCGCTTTCGCGCGGACTACCGTCGCCTAAACAAAATAACCCTGCGCTCGTGGTGTCGTGTGTGTTTTCTTTCTTGTGTCTTCGTTTTTTTTTGCGCAGTTTATAAACGTCCAAAATAACCCGCAAGGATGTCTATCCATTGCCACGGATCGATGACGCCTTAGACTGCTTACAAGGTGCAGAGTTCTTTTCCTCCCTCGATCTACGCTCTGGTTATTGGCAGGTGCCTATGGCTGCAGACGATAAACCTAAAACAGCTTTCATCACACCAGATGGCTTATACGAATTTCGTGTGATGCCATTCGGCCTTTGCAACGTGGCCGCGACTTTTGAGCGGATGATGGACACGATTCTTCGATTGGGTTCTCGCCGATGCCGCAAAGCTCCATGCTGTTAAAGACTTCCCAAGGCCAACGTCTCTAAAAGACTTGCGTAGTTTCATTAGCCTCTGCTCGTACTTCCGCCGCTTCATTCGAAATTTCGCTTTGATTATGGCACCGCTGACAGAGCTACTTAAGGGAGACCCCAATCTTTCCGCGTGGTCCCCGGCTTGCGACGAGGCCTTCGCGACGCTACGTCGCCTGCTTACAACACCACCGATACTGCGCCATTTCGATCCAACTGCTCCCACGGAAATCCATACGGATGCTAGCGGCGTTGGTCTTGGCGCTGTGCTCGCCCAGCGAAAACCCGGCTACCAAGAATATGTTGTTGCTTACGCGAGCCGCACTCTTACGAAAACTGAAACGAATTATTCAGTCACTGAAAAAGAATGTCTAGCGATCATCTGGGCCATTACAAGATTTCGTCCATACCTGTACGGCCGGTCCTTCGATGTTGTCACCGATCACCACGCACTTTGCTGGTTGTCGTCCCTCAAGGATCCCTGCGGCCACCTATCCCGGTGGGCGCTGAGGCTCCAAGAGTACGACATCCGGGTTGTCTACCGCTCAGGCAAGAAGCACGCCGATGCCGATGCTCTTTCGCACTCGCCTGTCCACACCGACATTGTCAGTGTCTCCGTCCTCGACGACCCACTTCCCCCATTCGCTTCTGTCGACATGGCTTTGGAGCAGCGCAAGGACTCCTGGATTTCATCTTAGATAGCTTACATCTCTGATTCACCTGAACGCCCACGATCCGGAGCGCTACCCCGGCAGCTCCCCACTGATGTATGCGCCGCTTTCCACGCCGACCCTCAGTGTGCACGCGCTGGTCTCTTCAAGACCTACACCAGACTACGTCATAGATTTTATTGGCGCGGTATGTACACATTTGTGCAAAAGTACATTCGCTCTTGCACAGAATGTCAACGCCGCAAGCCTGATTCTTGCCGCTCTTCTGGACCAATGCAACCTTTGCCGTGCCCTTCACGACCCTTTGACCGGGTTGGAATATACCTATACGGGCCTCTGCCATACACAGCTGCTGGCAATCGCTGGGTCATTGTAGCTATAGACCACCTCACGAGGTATGCCGAAACGGCCGCTCTACCGGCCGCGACGGCTCGTGACGTTGCCTCCTTCCTGCTTCAACGCTTCGCTCTACGTCACGGCGCTCCCCGCGAACTACTGAGCGACCGAGGCAGCGTCTCTCTCGCCGACGTCCTTCAAGAACTTCTCACTGAATGCCGCATTATTCATCGCTGCACCACCGCATATCACCCGCAAACAAATGAATTGACAGAACGCTTTAACCGAACTCTTGGCGACATGCTTTCGATGTACGTCGCCTCCAACCACGGCAACTGGGACCTCATCCTTCCCTATGTCACGTACGCCTATAATACGGCACTTCAGGCAACGACGGGCTTGTCTCCCTTCTTTCTTCTGTATGTCCGAGAACCGTCATTTCCCATTGACACTATTCTTCCTTACCGCCCCGACTTATCAGAGGGTACACCGGTTTCCGAAGCCGCCCGGTATGCAGAAGAATGTCGGCAACTAGCTCGCTCCCTTACAACGCAAGAACAAGCGCTACAGAAATTTCATCATGAGGACGGGCGCCCCCACACCCAGTTTTCGCCTGACGCTCTCGTTTGGTTGTGGGTGCCTCCGACTTCGACACCAGGTGTCTCCTCCAAGTTTGTATCCCGATACCACGGACCCTACCGGGTTCTGCAGCAAACTTCTCCGGTAAACTACGTTATCGAACCTCTGCGCCCCCTACGGACCTGCGTCGCCGAGGCCGCGAAGCTGTCCACGTCGATCGGCTCAAGCCGTATCACGAGCCTTTCGTCCTCACGACGCCTTAGGCCTCCTCTGCGGCTCCGTATTCAGCGAGGGGGGAAGATGTAAGGAAGAAGTGCGTCGTGTAGAGGTCCGCAGCCGGATCGCCAGCGCTACTGAAGTGGGGCTCGGGCTCGAAGCTGTTCCTGGTGCGCCTGGCTAAGCCTACGCTGTTGCCTTCCTGTCGGCGTCCTTCGTGTCGTCCACAGCCGTGCTAGACTTCCTTGTCATAGGCCTACTTGGATCCCTGGTATCTGAGATTGGATATGTGCCGTTTTTACGCCAACTGGATGATGGATAGTCTATGGTCTAGTGGTTCACCGCATCGTGCTGCTGTGGTCAGGGAACCGGGTACGAAAGACGTCGTCGGGCCTACTTGGATCCTTGGTATCTGAGATTGGATATGTGCCGTTTTTACGCCAACTGGATGACTGATTAGCCCGTGGTCTAGTGGTTCACAGCATCGCGCTGCTGTGATCAGGGAACCGGGTACGAAACATATCGTCGCGCCTACTTGGATCACTGGTATCTGACATTGGATATATGCCGTTTTTACGCCAACTGGATGATGGATAGTCCATGGTGTAGTGGTTCACAGCATCGTGCTGCTGTGATCTGGAAACCGGGTACGAAAGATGTCGTCGGGCCTACTTGGATCACTGGTATCTGAAATTGGATATGTGCCGTTTTTACGCCAACTGGATGACTTGATAATCCATAGTCTAGTGATTCACAGCATCATGCTGCTGTGGTCAGGGAGCCGGGTACGAAAGATATCGTCGGGCCTACATAGATCACTGGTATCTGACATTGGATATGTGCCTCTTTCACGTCAACTGGATGACTAGATAGTCCATGGTCTAGTGGCTCACAGCATCGTGCTGCTGTACTCAGGGAACCGGGTACGAAACATATCGTCGGGCCTACTTGCATCACTGGTATCTGACATTGGATATGTGCCGTTTTTACGCAAAGTGGATGATGGATAGTGCATGGTGTAGTGATTCACAGCAACGTGCTGCTGTGATCAGCGAACCAGGTACGAAAGATGTCTTCGGGCCTACTTGGATCACTGGTATCTGGCATTGGATATGTGCAGTTTGACACCAACTGGATGACTGGATAGTTCATGGTCTAGTGGTTCACAGCATCGTGCTGCTGTGATCAGGTAACCGGGTAGGAAAGATGTCGTCGGGCCTACATGGATCACTGGTATCTGACGTTGGATATGTGCTGTTTTTATGCCAACTGGGTGACTGGATAGTCCAGGTGTAAAGGCGTTTATTGCACGCAACTGTTAGGGCTGACCAGTTCGATCAGTTCAGGGAACCGCAGCGGCGTAGTCCGTACGATGCGCTGGAGAGACTGACCCACTAGGCAGCGCTGGTAAGGATAAAGTCCCTATATAAGAAAAGTACCGCCATCTACTCTTTCCTCCGCCGCCTCCTCTCCTAAAGCTCTTGCTTTTTTCTTTACTTTTTGCTTGCGAAAGCCAAGTCGGCGGTGGCGCACCTAGAAAGTCCACGTTGAAGCTTTCAGGCCGGGCGCACGCCGCCGCCGCCGGCGGCGACTGCGGCTGCGGAGAGGACTTTCAACATGGCTCTGAGGCGGAAAAAAAGAAAATATAAAGAAGTGAAAAGCTCGCGCTATCATCATCCAATCGGAGATACAGGATAGAGAGAAGCGGCGTTTATCAAAGGATGGCGGTAATTTTCTTATATAGAGACTTTAGGTAAGGATGCCGCACTGCATCGTCCCTCTTATTCACTACAATTACCCCGGGGACGAAAAAGGGAGCCGTCCGGCGACCTAACAGCTCGTCACTATTAGGTGATCATAATACGGCTTGAGGCGCTCGACGTTGACAATGTCGCGTCCGTCACGGCGCATGTCCGAAGATGGTTCAACGGGCTCAAACACATAGTTGACGGGTGATGCACGCTCGACGATGCGGTAGGGACCTTCATACTTAGGCATTAACTTGGAAGACAGACCAGGTGCAGCGGAAGGAACTGAGAGCCACTCAAGCGCTCCAGGAAGAAAGGTGGGCGCAGAGGTGGTGTCACCGCGAGTGTTCTTCGGGCGCTCTTGGTCATTGGAGGTAAAAGCCCGGGCGAGGTCGCGGCACTCTTCGGCATGTCTCACCGTATCAGAAATGGGCGCACACTCACATGCGTCGGGCCGGTATGGTAGCATTGTGTCGATGGTGTGCGATGGGTGCCGGCCGTACAATAAGAAATATGGCGAAAAACCAGTAGTGCTCTGCGTAGCGGTATTGTATGCGTAGGTGACGAAGGGCAGAATGATGATGATGATGATGATTGTTGGACTTTATTGGCGCAAGGGCCAGATGTAGCAAAAGAGCGCCAAGGCGATGATAATGACTTGTCAGTGGTACATGAATGGTGAATTATAAGGTTTTTTTTAAAACAGAAGTGGCATGGCTGTAAAAAGGCCTAAAATAGTCGCTGTAAAGTGCGTAAAATCTATAGGTACTAAGAAGATGGCGCTGACTAATGAAGTGTGCTCTGGATACGAGGGGTGCATTGTGAAAGATTGATGATATACTAAAATATGTCAGAGGCTAAAATTTTCAAGAACACTAATGCCTTAACAGAGCCCTTGAAATGTAAGGGCCTGGAGGCATGTGCTATACTGAGCTACTATCACAGTGGCATCCTCTGGAGAGAGGATGCGCTACGTATTTCTTGGGCTGATAACATGCAAGACAACATCATTCAAAAAAGCGAGGACTGCTTTGGTAATGAAAAGCGGTTCTTTACCCAGAAACATAGCGGGATGGAGAGGAACACAATGGCGGTATGCGAGAGGAAAATGTTTCTTCCTCTCTCTCTCTGCTTCGCGACACTCCAGGAGGACGTGGAGGACGGTGAACCTGTCGCCACATCTACCACAGGTTGGAGGATCATTACCATTCAATAGAAAATTGTGAGTACCATATGTGTGTCCTATTCTGAGACGACAGAATAGGACATCAGTTCGCCGTGTTTTCGATGCAGAGGTCCAGAAACCTAACTGTGGCTTAATCAAGTGAAGCTTGTTATTTGTTTCCGCATCCCACAAGCGTTGCCAGTGGCTTCACAGTTTCTTACGCAAGAAAGGTTTCAAATCTGTTGCAGGTATAGCAGCTGTAGGATTAATAGCGTGCGATGTTATTGACGTGGCCATTAGGGCGGCAAGAACATTACCCTCGATGCCTCTATGCCCAGGCACCCAGCATATTATGATTTGTTGTTTAGATGCATAAACAGAGCAGATGAATGAGTAGAGGTTGATAATTACAGGGTGTTTATGTTTTTGCGGCATCATTAACGCTTTAAGAACGCTTAAAGAGTCGGTAAATAGTTTCAGTCTATCAATGTGTCTCACTAGGGAAAGTACTGCATAGGCCTCTGCCGTAAAGATACTTGTTTGGGTATAAAGTACATCGGATTCCGAGAAGGACGGACCCATGGCCGCATAGAAAACGCCAGCATGCGACTTTGACGCGTCTGTGTAAAATTCAGGGCAAGAGTATTTTGACTTCAGTTCTAAAAAGTGCATTTGAATGTGTGGATGGGGCGCGTGTTTTGTGACTTCAATAAACGATGTGTCACATTCTGCTACCCCCGTAGCAGTTGCAGCTGCTACCCCCTTGGCAGCTGCCACTGCCACGGGGGTAGCAGCTTCGCTGGAGGCATTAGGTGATGTTCAAGTAGTGGAGCACCCATTTCTTCACTGAGCTTTCTCACGCGTAGCGAGATGGGCTGCTTCGTTGTTGGTCGGTTATTAAATAGTGCGGCACACGTGGTATCGTTTATGGTAGAATAGGCAGGATATGTACTGTTTGAATTTGTTTTCAGGAAATATGTAAAGCTGGCATAAGACCTCTGAAGGTAGAGCGACCACACGTTTGCTTGCACATAAAGGCTTTGTACCGGGCTTGTCCTGAAGGCCCCGGTCGCGAGGCGGATTCCTAAATGGTGAACAGGATCCAACATTTTTAAAGCGCTGGGTGCAGCAGACTGGTAAACTATCGCCCCGTAGTCAAGTCGTGAGCCGACAAGGCACCTGTACAAGTTCAAAATGCATTTCCTGTCACTGCCCCATGTTGTACGCGACAGCAGCTTCAATAAGTTCATTGTTTTGAGGCACTTAGCCTTCAAATATTTGATGTGCGGAACGAGAGTGAGTTTCGAGTCCAATATGATGCCGAGAAACTTGTGCTCTGCGCTTACAGGTAATGTGGTACCAGAGAGCTCAATAGCAGGGTCTGGTACTATTCCTCTCTTATTAGTGAAAAGGACGCATGTGCTTTTCGGTGGGCTCAACCTAAAACCGTTTTCATCAGCCCATTTAGCAACTTTACTTAAGCCATGCTGGACATGTCGTTCGCAGACAGCAAAGTTGCACGATTTAAAACCAATCTGCACATCATCTACATATACAGAGTAGAACATCGTTCGTGGAATAGCCGTGTGTAGAGAATTCATTTTCACAATAAACAGTGTGCAGCTAAGCACACCGCCTTGCGGAACACCAGTTTCCTGGGTGAAAGACCTCGACAAGGCCTGGCCCACCCTTACACGAAAGGTACGGTTAGAAAGGTAGCTTTCGATAGTACTCAACATGTTTCTGTGGACGCCCATAGTGGAAAGGTCTCGAATGATACCGAAGCGCCATGTGGTCTCATACGCTTTCTCTAAGTCAAGGAATACGGAGAGAAAAAACTGTTTGTGTATAAAGGCATCCCTTATGATTGTTTCAATGCGGACAAGGTGGTCTGTAGTCGACCTACCCTCTCGGAAGCCACATTGGTAAGGATCTAGTATGCCGTTGCTTTCTAGGACACAAATTAGGCGCCGGTTAATCATCTTTTCGACGAGCTTGCACAGACAGCTTGTCGAAGCAATGGGTCTGTAGCTACTGGGCAAGGACGAGTCCTTGCCCTGTTTAAGTATGGGGATTACTATAGCTTCTTTGAAAGAAGATGGAATGTAACCAGCGGCCCACATTACATTAAATATAGAAAGGAGTGTCTTTTGTGTTTCAGGGTGTAGGTGCTTGATCATTTCATACATGATACGGTCAGCCCCTGGTGCCGAACCGTTGCAACAAGCAAGAGAAGCTTTAAGTTCAGCTAAACTGAACGGGCAGTTGTAATGTTCATTTCGGGCACATTTCCGATCGAGGGGCTGTCGCTCTGCGCGCTTTTTAGAACGACTCAACACCACACACCAGGGCAGAAAACTACTGCAAAGACTGGGATACCCGCTCACCCCCCAATACTGCGGAGACGACACAGTCATCGTACCGATGCACCTACGGGCTCGCATCATCGTGGAGCCGGTTCCCAAAAACATGCATCCGCTATACAACCAAAAGCGCCGGCAAGCACGAGCACGAAAACTCCTCCAGAGAAGGAACGATCCTGATACCTATTTCACCGACGCTAGCCTTTACTCCACAACACCACAAGGCCCCAGAAAACCGGCATACGCAACAGCAGTAGCTAACCAAAAGAAAGTGGTGGCCTGCGCATCTATACGCACCAGATCAAGCGCCACCGCAGAGGCAGCAGCCATAGCCCTCGCAATCAAAGCAGCAGAACGAAGAGGTCGCTCCGCATATATCCTGACGGATTCACAGGCCGCCTGTCGGTTATATATTAGAGGCACACTTTCCAGGTGCGTCACCGATATCCTGGGCCCCACGCTGACTGAGGACCATGGGATCGTCTGATGCCCAGGGCACACAGGCCTCGAAGGCAACGAGGAGGCCGACTGTGTAGCTCGCGGACTTGCTGGCCGAGCCACAGAAGACTCTTCGAGGCCCCTCACAAACCACCATGAAGATCCCATCACGAGAAGGCAGATTTTGGAGGACCAACGCCTGACCAGACGAAAGTACGCTCCTCCACATCCCAAGTTAAGCAGCCAACAAGCCAGGGACTGGCGCCGCCTTCAAACCAACACTTACCCGCACATATCAAGGTTGCACGCAATGTTTCCAGAGGTATACACAACCAGTGTATGCCCCTGGCGCAACGACCACACAGCCACACTGACACACATTACATACCAGTGTACGGAACGCCCAGCCGAGGCAGTATCCAGGCTGGTGAGCTCATCACCGACACTCACAACGTGGTCTTGGGAGGCACGACTTTCCGAGCTGGCACTGGGAAGCCAACTGGCGACCCTGGACCAGGCTCGGCGAGCCGCCGCTGCCAGTGGGGCTCTACAAGAGGGCTCCACCCGAGAATAACCACACCAACCACTCTTCGTACAATAAAGTTTATTCTCTCTCTCTCTCTTTTGAACCTAAGCAATGTATGTGTGTAATGAGCTGCACTGGAGACATATTCAAAGTATTCGCCCAGACAATCTGCCTTACCCTCCCGGCAATCTCCTTGGATATTCACTAAGGGCGGCGGGTTCGTCTCACGGCCCTTTAATTTATTAACCCAATTCCATACTTTTGCCTCATCTGTGTAAGAGTTTATACCAGAAATGTACCTCTCCCAACTCTCTCTCTATACATGTCTACGTGTCCTTCTGCCTTGCGATTTAACCTGTTTAAAATTAATAAGGTTTTCGGCAGGAGAATCGCGAAGCAATCCCCATGCTTTTGTTTTGATTTTTGCGCGCTTTACGACATTCTTCGTTCCACCAAGGAATGCGGCGCTTCTTAGTCAGTCTGTTAGTTTGTGTAATACATTTCGTAGCAGCATCAATAATAAAACCTGTTAGATATATATATATATATATATATATATATATATATATATATATATATATGTTACGGCGTCATCTACGTTAAGAGCAACAATGTCATCACGGCCTAGGTGTGTTAGCTCTCGGAACAGTTCCCAGTTGGCCGAGTCTATGCTCCATCGAGGTGATCGTGGCAAGCATGCATCTCGTTTCGTTGAGTTCAACATAATTGGGAAGTGGTCGCTTCCATAGGGGTTCTTGAGGACGGACCACTCCAGGTATGGCATTAGTGTGCTCGACACTATGCTTAAGTCTATGGACGAGTATGTGTTGTGTGTAATGCTGTAGTATGTAGGTTCTTTCTTGTTCAATAAACATTCACCTGAAGAAAACAGAAAATTTTCTATAAGGCGCCCTCGCGCATCGCAACGAGAGTCGCCCCACAGGGGGCTATGAGCGTTAAGATCACCTACGACTATGTATGGCGGAGGAAGTTCATCGATGAAGCTCTGAAACTGTGTTTTGGAAAGCTGATAGGAAGGGGGGATGTAGACAGAGCTAATGGTGACTAGCTTACCAAACAACAATGCTCGGACAGCAACTGACTGCCTCAAGGGACGTTCGGAGGCTTAATTGCTGACATGCAACGCCCTTATCGACCATTACAGCTACACCCCCCGATGAGGCCAGAGCGTCGTCGCGGTCTTTGCGGAAAGTGACATATTGCCTTAGAAAGTTTGTCTGTGTTAACTTTAAGTGTGTTTCTTGTACACACATCACCTTTGGATTGAATTTGCGGAGGAGTTCTTTTACATCATCAAGATTGCGGAGAAGTCCTCTAACGTTCCCTAGTAATACTTAGGTATCCATATTGGAAAAGAAGTTAGTGATGTGTGCAGAGAAAGATAGAAGTTACTTCACGGGGCCTTTCTTCCCGACGCGCTCGAGGGAGCTGCGCCGTTCTTTGGGCGTCTGAGACGCCGGTGGTTTCCTTGTATGGCACTTCGTCTGAGGCGGTGGATAGTGCCCGCTCAGCGGGGACATTCGCGGGGGTTTCCGGCCTTACTGCACGGGCAGTGGCCCTGGGTCCAGCAGGCCCGCGGGTTTGCTGGCCCTCCTTGGCAGGGCCAGTCACTCCGTGTGACTTGGGTGGCCGCCGGATGATGTGGTGCTGCCCCCCGGCGTGCCACATGGGTGTATGAAGGACTGGACTGGTTGTGGAGATAGAAACGCTTACGTGCCTCTGGGAAAGATAGGTTTAGTTTGACTTTCACTTCTATAATTTGCTTCTCTTTTTTCCACGAGGGGCACGATCGCGAGTAGGCGGGATGATCTCCTTCACAGTTGGCACAACGGGTTGCTGAAGTGCAAATGTCAGACGCGTGTTCATTTGAACTACACTTAGCACAAGTAGCGCGCCCTCGGCAGTTTTGCGACCCATGCCCAAAACGCTGACACTTGAAGCATCGGCGGGGATTTGGGATGTATGGTCTGACACGTGGCTTGCAGTAGCCGGTTTCAATTGATTCTGGTAGGTCGCTAGTTCCGAAAGTAATGATAATATGCTTGGTAGGTATTTGCTTGTCATCTCGTCTTAGTGTTATCCTCTGCACCTTGACTACGTTCTCCTGCCATCCTTCAAGTAATTCACTTTCACTCAGTTCAAGGAGGTCATCTTCCGAGACGACACCGCGCACTGTGTTCATCGACCTGTGTGCGCCCACTGAAACAGGAATGTCTCCAAATGCCACAAGTTTAGAAAGTTTATCGTACTGTAGTTTGTCGCGGACTTCGAGAAGAAGGTCGCCACTTCCCATCTTTGTTACCTTATAGCCTGGGCCGATTGCTTCCTTGAGAGATTTTGCTACAACGAAGGGTGAAATCATTCGGACTGTCTTAGTACCGTGTTGACTATGTATTACATGGTACTTGGGAAATATTTCTTTAGGTTGCAAAAAAAGATTGAAAATTTCATCGGTGCGCCCCCTTTTCAAGGAGCGATCAGGTAGTGAGGGAAAAGCGTTAGCCATATAAAATTGCAAAATTCGGCGGCGATGGTAGCCACCCACCACCGAGCCCAACAAGGGGACGCTACTAGGTTCGAATACTTGTAGACGTCAGCCATACATCGCCGCTATAACCTAATATGAAATACCCAAGGTTGGATAAGTACACTAGGTTAAGCCTTGCCGCCCAGAAATTCAGAAGTGAGAAGTGACTATAAGACAGGAAAGATGGAAAAGCGAGAGAGAAAGACAAAAGATTGAAGAGGGGCACAGGAAAAGGCGACTGCCGATTTCCTCCAGGTGGGTCAGTCTGAAGGTGCCGTCTATGTGAAGCAGAGGCCGAAGAGGTGTGTTGCCTCTGCCGGGGGGCCATAAAGGTCCAAACACCCGGCATCGGCTGAACCTCCAGGATCCCGCTTTCCCCAGACACGGCTAAGCCACGCAAAGCTACACGTAGGAGGGTCCAACCCCCATGTGCTCGGGTACGTAGTGGCGCAACTCACCAAACGCCTGCTTACGCAGACGCCCCTGCGGGGGGAGGGCAGAATGGTGTCCCAGTTTGTGTGGTCGGAGGAGACGTACATTGAGAGCATGTCGCCGAGCGTACGGTTGAACCGTTCCGTGAGTCCAGTGGTTTGAGGATGGTACGCCGTTGTTGTGCGATGAAGAACGTTGCACTCTTTGAGAATAGCTTCAACTACTTCCGAGAGGAAGACACGTCCGCGGTCACTGAGCAGCTCCTGGGGTGGCCCATGACGTAGGATGAATCGACGAAGCAGGAAGGAGGCATGGTCGCGCGCTGTAGCTGCCGAAAGCGCCGCAGTTTCAGCGTATTGCGTAAGGTAGTCAACCGCCACAATGGCCCAGCGGTTTCCAGCTGATGTCATGGGAAGTGCCCGTACAAATCTATACCGAGGCGCCCAAAGGGCCGGGTGGGGCAAGTTAAAGCTTGCAGCCCAGCTGGCGAGAGGCTGGGTGAATATTTCCGGCGCTGGCAGTCGGGACAAAGGATACGAACTTTTGAAAGTAGCTGTACATCCCTGGTCGATGGATGAAAGAGCCAGCCTTTAAGCGACGCAATCCAGGGGTCCTTGCGCTGCTCGGAAGCGATAGTGCGAAGGTCAGTGGAAGACACAGTCAATCGAGATATATTGTAAGCCAAGGGAGAGCGCGAGAGGGCATCGGCACGCGCTGCGGTAGAGTACGCGGATGTCGTAGTCTTGCGGGCGAAGTGCCCAACGTGCAAGATGACCGGACGGATCTTTCAATGACGCCAGCCAACATAGTGCGTGGTGGTCCGTGATGACATGAAATGGGCGGCCATACAAATATGGCCGGAACTTAGTAAGAGCCCCGATGATCGCGAGACATTCTTTTTCTGCCACGGTCTAATTGTGCTCGGCTTTCGTAAGCGTTCGGCAGGCATAAGCGACAACATACTCAGGGAAACCTTGCTTGCGTTGCGCGAGCACAGCGCCAAGGCCAACACCGTTGGCATCTGTGTCTACCTCTGTAGTGGCCGTCTGGTCGTAGTGGCGCAAAATTGGGGGAAGTCAGCAAACGACGAAGACTCGTGAACGCCTGATCGCACTCTGATGACCACGAGGTGAGGAGCCCGTTGCTCTCTAGGAGCTTCGTCAGGGGCGATATGATGTCGGCGAAATTCCGAATGAAGCGTCTGAAGTATGAGCATAGACCTATGAAACTGCGCAATTCTTTGATAAACGTTGGCTTGGGGAATTCGGCAACGGCGCGAAGATTGTCGGGGTCGGGGAGAATTCCGTCCTTGGATACGACATAGCCAAGTATCGTGAGTGGCCGTGCAGGAAACACGTCTATCACATTGAATGGGCTGCAATGAGGACTTGGGCACTTCGACGTTGACGCAGCCCTTGCCTCTTGGACGGCGACTGTTAGTTTTCCTCATCCCCAGGGGCGGCACGAGGTCGCATAGGCGATAACGAGCGCCGCCGTGGAGATGGGGAACGGCGTGTGTTCGGTGTCGGGCGGTATGTCGGTGACACACCGGAAGGTGGGTCGTAAGATGGACGGGGCGAAAGGTTTGGCATGGAGGACGCGACGCTGGGCGTCTGCACACGATTACAGAAACGAGCCACGTGACCGGCGTAGCCGCAGGCAAAGCAAATAGGCCGGCTGTCAGACGTACGCCACCGGTTCCGTCGGAGCACGCCCTGTATGGAGCGGCTGGTGATATGACTGTATTGCGGGCTGCACAGGTGGCCTAGCCACGACGGTCGGCATAAGTGAGGGGCACAGACGCAGAGAGTGGGTGGGGCCTCGCAACGACTTCAGCGTAGCTGAGCGGTGCTGGTGCCAGGGCCGGTTGCGGTGGAGCCACGACCTCGGTGTAGTTCAGTGCACAGGCGCAGGAACATGGTGGCGTTGGTCGGAAATACCTCGGCGATTTCTGGCTCGAAGCGGGCTGTGGCACATGCGGTGGTTGAGCAAAGGGTACCAAGGAGAGTTGGCGCGCTACTTCCTCCCGAATGAATGCCTTCATTTCCGCAAGCAGTGCGGTCTGGTCGAAGGTGGACTGTGAAATAATCCATAAACCCAAGCAGATTGAGTTGATTTCGAAGAGGCCAAATATGTGAAATGTGTTTGTACATAATGTGAACAATGCAACTGAACGTATGCTTATCTCTTTAGTGTCTCGCCAGAGCATTATGTGTTTGTGTATATTGTCATGGCTTGATTACTTTGTTTACAGTGTGTATGTACTCATTATATTCATATTAGTTAGGGATGGATTTAGTGCTAATAATGCCAGTGAAATTTGAAATACAATGCTGTAACTTCTAAGGTCGGACACATTAGCATGTCGTTCACAATCCCTTATGAGTTATTCACATGTGAAGTGTGTGATATAGAATGTTCAGCTTTCTGTAGTAAATCATGGACAGCTAGTTTTATAATGCTGACACATGCTCTTGGTGGAAGGAGGTAAAATTAAAAATTAAATTATGGAGTTTTACGTGCCAAAACAAGCTCTGATTATGAGGCACGCCGTAATGGGGGACTCCGGAAATTTGGACTACCTGGGGTTGTTTAACGTGCACCTAAATCTAAGTACACGGGTGTTTTCGCATTTCGCCCCCATCGAAATGCGGCTGCCGTGGCCGGGATTCGATCCCGCGACCTCGTGTTCAGCAGCCCAACACCATAGCCACTGAGCAACCACGGCGGGTGAGGAAGGAGGTAGAAAGATAGGAAGACAGGCAGGTTCACCAGCGTAAATAGAAGTGACTGTGCTGAGGAAGGGATATAAACGGAATGAAAGGAAGCAGGAGAGCCGAGATTTAAAACAGAAAGGAAGAGAATGTGTGCACATCAATGCGATGCCGTGCACTACAGCAACAACCCACATGTCAAGTAGCAGGGCAATGCTGGGGTGTTGAACACAGTCTGAGCAATGGTTCTCTCCCCCAACAAGGTGCAATTAAGCGCAGTCAAGTGTGGTTTTCTAGCCACACCGAAATGAGGGCAGTCAAATGAAAGACCTTGGATCGTTATTTCACAGCCTCAGTATTTTACTATTAACATTGAGTTCTCTTTCGTGGAACACCACTACTATATTGGCCTCGAACAACTATTCAACGAACATAGCCCTAAGAGGGCCAAGGTGACGCAGTTTTTGGAATTGTCTAATATTGAGTGGAATTTTTTTTCCTTACAGGTACAACGGTCACCTGGAGGCCCAGGAGTCATCAGGACCAATAACTCTGAATATATATGAATGATATTGCTACACGCGTGCGTGTGGTATTTGGTTGTTTGAACGAGGCGCGCGGGCGCCAAGGACGAGCACTGCCGTGACCCGTCCTTGCGTACCATCATTGACCGCCTGGAATCGTCACTTGCCAACAGCTCCCTTCGCTTATTTACACTTCAAGATGGTGTACTCTACCGCCACAACGTTCACCCCGACGGCCCAGCATTACTCCTTGTGATCCCTAAAAACCTTCGCTCGGCTGTTCTCCACGAACTTCACGACCTCCCCACTGCCGGTCACCTCGGTGTGTCACGTACCTACGACCGGATCCGCCGACGCTTCTTTTGGTCAGGGCTTGCTCGCTCCGTTCGAAGATACGTAGCTGCGTGTGAGAAATGCCAGCGACGCAAGACACCGTCAACGCGCCCTGCTGGGTACCTTCAAGCAATTGACATTCCCGCGGAACCATTCTTTCGGGTTGGTTTAGATTTACTTGGTCCGTTTCCTCTTTCTACCTCTGGGATCAGGTGGATCGTTGTGGCCACAGATTACGCCACGAGCTACGCCATTACCCGAGCGCTCCCTACAAGCTGCGCCACAGATGTTGCCGATTTCCTTCTACGCGACGTGATTTTATTACATGGAGCTCCGCGACAACTTCTCACAGACCGTGGCCGGACATTCCTGTCAAAAGTTATTGCGGACATCCTGCAGTCCTGTGCCACGAGGCACAAGCTATCCACGTCATACCATCCGCAAACAAATGGCCTCACGGAGCGTCTCAATCGCACTCTCACGGACATGCTCGCGAAGTATGTCTCTTCCGACCACACTGACTGGGACCTCGCTCTACCGTTTGTCACCTTTGCGTATAATTCCTCGCGCCACGACACAGCCGGTTATTCGCCATTTTTCCTTCTGTTCGGCCGAGAACCAGCACTGCCCCTCGACACAACCCTCCCTGTTCACGCAGCACCCACCAGTGAAAATGCACTTGATGCCGTCGCCAGCGCTGCCCACGCAAGGAAAATTGCCCGTGACCGCCTTCTGCACTCCCAAGAGAGTCAAAGGCGTTTGTACCACCAGCGACACCGAGACCTGCAGTTCCCGCCTGGTTCTTTGGTGCTTCTATGGTCTCCGGCGCGTCAGGTGGGCCTGCCAGAAAAACTGCTGTCTCGTAACACAGGCCCCTACCGAGTGCTTCGTGCAGTGACTCCCGTCACCTACGAGATCGCCCCTGACGCCCCATCTGCTTCCCAGTCCAGTGATATCGTGCACGTTACACGACTGAAGCAGTATCACCCTCCCAGTCGTGACATTTAGACGCTCTGGGACGTCTCTTCTGCCGCCGGGGGATTATACTACATGCGTGTGGTATTTGGTTGTTTGAACGAGGCGCGCGGGCGCCATCACTCGAGAAAAGAAGATGATGATGATGATGTGTGGTTTTTAATGGCGCAAGGGCCAGGTATGGCCAAACAGCGCCAGGCCAGTGTGCATTAGTTGACAATGGAGCAATGAATTGCGAAAGTTAGATGTGTCGTGGTGGTAAAAGGGCCTAAAAACAATCGCTGTAAAATGCGTAAAATGTATATCTAGTAAAATTATGGCAATGGCTAGTGAGAAAAGAAGATAAAGAAGGAGCTGGGCTCGCGCTGTGAATCTAACCGGTCAGCGCTGCAACCACTGTTCTAAATACAACCTGTAAATAGTTCGTAGTCTTACTGACCCGACCTTCGAGTAACAATATCTAATGTGTTTGTGATGACGGAGCTATTATGTCAAAATGAAACACATATTGAAAATGCTTTTTTTCTCTTGTTGGCAATGTATACATAAAAAACTTCACTTGGATCTCTCTGCAATCACCCAACCACTGCGGCAAGTATACAGAGTGTGCTCCAGAGGGCAAAATTTTTTTTATGTTGCTTGGCTCCCAAAAGAGTTCTTCAATTCAAATGTGTAGAAGGTGTGTTCGAAAAGAAACCAAACGTTTCATTTAACATCTTTATTGCTTATTGTACAACATTTTAGGC
The DNA here is from genome assembly GCF_013339745.2 of Dermacentor silvarum. NCBI lineage: Eukaryota > Metazoa > Arthropoda > Arachnida > Ixodida > Ixodidae > Dermacentor > Dermacentor silvarum. The sequence goes on along the minus strand of NC_051155.1, from coordinate 64,264,331 downwards.
ATGTCTCTTTCAAAGTAGTCCCCTCTTCTGCCAATACATTGTTCCTATCATCTCATCCATTTTTGGAAAGCCTCCTGAAATGTTTGTCCTAGGATGACGCGTAGGCCTCGTGTCGCATTCTCTTGCAATTTCTTTTTATGGCTTGGAAACGACGTCCTTTCTACGTGGTTTTAAGTTCGGGAAACAGGAAAAAGGATTCTTGGGCTAGGTCTGGAAAGTACGGTGGATGAGGCACGAGAGTGTGATGCTTTGCTAGATAGGTGCAGACAAGGAGCGACGCATGAACTAGCACATTGTCATGTTGCAACAATTAAGTATGGGTTTCCCACAATTCAGGCTTCTTACTAAACACAGCATCCTGCAAATGAGCTAGAATTCCTTGGTAGACTGCCTTGTTTACCATCCGACCACGTGGTACAAATTCCTGATGGACAATGTCGTTGCAGTCAGAAAACACCGCCATTGCCTTGATTTTTTGCCGACTCATGCGTGCTTTTTTGGACGGGAAGACTGTTCGGCCACCCACTGCGATGACTGCTCTTTTGATTCAATATCAGAGCCATAAACTCACGTCTCGTTGCCTGTTGTGATGTTGTTACGGAAGTTTTCATTATCATTGCCAGTGGTAAGCAGTTCCTGGCTTATCTCAACACAGGTGTTTCTGATTGACAGTCAACAAATGCGGCACGAAGCTTGCACTGACACGATGCATTTCAAGTTTCTCACTCACAATAGGATGCCATGATCCTATGCTGATGCCCATTTCGTCAGCTAGTTCTCGAACAGTTAAAGGATGATTTTCACGAATCACAGCACGCACTCTCGACATGGTCATCATCTGTTGATGTGGAAGGTCCGTCAGGCTTGGAATCGTGACCAACAGACATTCTGTCTTGTTCAAAATGCTCAAACTACTCATAGCACGGAAGCGACACTTTGATGAAGCACTTTCATTCTTTCTTTTTTTCATGCTAGTCATGGATAGCTATTTTTTCATTAAAGCTGCGAGCACTTAGCTGTCTAAATTCCTCATTAGATAACTTATCCATAGAAAATATGACCTTACAGTAAGTTTAGTAGATATGTGTGTTCTGTTCCTCGTGTTGTAGTTATCTGCTATTTTGCGTAGTTTTGTTTAGCACGAAACATGAATGAACGAGAAACCGGTGAACTGAGAGGCCCAACTCTTGTTGGTCGCAACTGCATGAAGTTCATGCAAGTTAATGTGTTATGCTTGTTTAACATTTTAAAAGCTGCACGCACCAACATTGCCCATCTGCTTTTGTATTTCCTGTTCCAGTTCGCCTTTTACTTGTTACTGTCAGAGCTTGGTACATAAGTCCCCATTCTCTGTTAAAAACCTACAGTGAAACTATGCTGGGCACTTTTAACTTTGTTGTATTATAAATAAATCATTCTCCTTTGAAAAATACGTTCTTTGTCTGTGTCTGCATGAACGTACGTGTCTGCGTAAATGTACAGCATGCTTTCAGATGGCGTACATGGATGAAGTGGGCATTCCGCAAAAGCATACTTAACGTTGTAGGAGTAAAACGTATGCTCCTAATAACTGTGCATGTAGGGCACAGTTGATATAACGAAGGCAGAGGGCACTCAGCTAATGTACACGATACCTAAATTCGATCTCTCCTTCGAGATAATTAGGTATGCTAGCGGGCAGTCTATGTCACCTGCTTGCAACCAATCATGGCACACCTTCCTTTGCCCGACACAGCACGAAAGTGCATGCTCACTTAACACAGCACGTGCACTTTAATACAGTCGGCACGGCGCTTTCTTTTTTTCTTTTTTTAGATAACTAAAAGCAGTTTTTGCATGTATGCGGCTCGTCTTGTGCACGGAGATTCACTTGCCTTCCAGATAGAAGAGTGCTGATTACGGTTACATCATACAAATGCAGCGCAAGATACAATGGGCAAATTGCGGTTATTCCACGTTCATTTCGCGTCGAAGCCATCGACTTGCAAGGGTAGGAATGGAGCCGTTGTAAGCTTCCACACGCCGGCAAAATCCCGCTTTGTTATACGAAATTTCAAACAGCTGATTCGTTCTTTCAACGACAATCACCGCAGTAACAAGGTGACATTAGCGTTTCGACCGCACCCGTCGCACTCCGACAGAAATGCAAAAACGCTTGTGTCGTTCTTTCGGTGCGCGTTAAATAACTCCAGGTGGCCACAATTAATCCGTAGCTCTCCATTACTGCGTCCCTCGTAATCCACAGCAGTTTCGGGACGCTAAGCCCCATAATATAAATTCTTTAACCACGCCTCGATTTATTACCTCCCTTCGTTCCTTTAAGCTCGATGGCACTGCAGGTATGGCCACGGTAGCTCATTGCAACGTCGCCTGCATGCGCCTGGCAGGTGAAGAGGTGAAAACAAGCTAGCGCGTGCAAAGCAGTGAAGCTTCCGATAGTTGCAATGCTGTTACGGTAGGCTCATGGGCGGAGATACCGACGCGCCTAGCTGCTTCAAAATAAACACTGATTCATTACGTACAACGGAGCAGGATAACAGGATCGGCTCGAGAGCATTCTTCTTGATACTCACAAAAGCTATTCATGTTTGTCTTTCGGACAGGGCATCCCTGTTAAAGCCAGCGGAGGTGAATGGAAATATTTGTCGGTTCAACAGACATATACGGGCCGGTGAAATCTCGCCTGCTTATTCGACGTCTCAGAATATCGGAGCCGTATTGCCGCTACACCATCGAGGCAGCGCAACCGCGTATCAGTTTTAACTGAACCTTCTGAACGAGGTTGAAAGTTTCTCAGACAACGCCGAGTTCCCGATTAAACAGCGACTGCAGCCGCATCATAGAGATTAAAGAGAAAACATTAAAGAACAACATTTGCCTGGCGAAACAGTTTTTCTTTTCGTCCAGCTCCCATGCTCCGTAATCCTACCCCACATAGCCTTTCCGCCCCACATCACAGCTGTTGAAAGCGCTATTCGTATACTGCTACTCATTTAAATACATCTACTATCACCAACCACCTAAGCATCGGTAACAGCTACACAAACTATATGTATATCCCGCACGATCGCCGACGGTGAACGATCGACATAATACGACAGCCTCGGAAACACAACTGTCTCTACAAATAGCTATGCGAGTCCCCTGCAACCGCATAGTGATGTGCAGTTGTGGTTAGCATGTTTGGCTCTCACGCGGTGTACCCGGGTTCGATTCCCAGTGTTCCAGTGATTGTGCTGCCATTTTTGTGTACTGTGTGTTATCAATTTCCTATAATGTGGTTCTATGGTATGCTGTATCAAACAGCATGCGAAACCGCTCTGGACGGCACCTGTCATTAAATAATTTTTTCGTAAAAAATCCCCATTGGGCCGCATAATTTTGAGCCGGATAAGATTTGAGCTGCTTAGTAAGCTGGACAGATTTGATCTGAAATACCGCATAATATATTTAGGGCTATGCGTGACGTCCACCAAGCGGCCCTACTATGGGCCGCATACGCAGTAGGCCGCTTACAGTGAGCCATTTATAAGCGTCGAAACTTTGATCTACTTTCCGCCTTATATGCGTTGTTTTAAGCCGGTATTTACTAAGAGTGTAGAATGATTTACTGGGCTCCAGTACACTATTAGATCATATTATCTCCAACATTTCATCTGATCACAATGCAGGAGTGGTAGATCATTGCATTACAGACCATAATCCTATGTTTTTCGCCTTATGCTTTAGAAATATCAAGAGTAATAATACATTGACAAAGCGGCGATTTGATTCCGTCAAATTTGTACAGGTAATTCGTTCAAGTAGATTGGACATCGGTGATTAAGGAGGATTGCGCAGAAAAGGCTTTTGCGTCTTTCTCAGAAACAATAGCTATGTGTATAGAAAACTGCACCACTTACACTACTGTGACGAAGTGGTTTCGCTCACCCAGAAATCCATGGACTAGTAACTCACTGTTAGGTCCTTTAATAAAAAGAATAACCTCCAGAAGAAATTAAAGTCGCAGCCCTTTAACTCTACATGAAAATCCCGCTTTCAGTTATATTCTGTAACGTTATCTTCCTTCTCAAGGCGCGCTAAGCGCAATTATTACCAGGACCTGATTGTTAAAAACACAAGCAACACGGCCTGCTGCTGGAAAATCATAAAAGAATTTCTGAACAAAAATTATTACTCGGAGACCACAATAAAAATAAAGCAAGGCGACGTAATGCATACTGACCCTCTCAGAATAGCTGACGCATTCAGTGAGCATTTTTGCGCATCTATGAATACGCAGCAGCTGGCGCGTCTTTCACCTGATATACCTCGATGTAGTGATTCCTTTTATCTGCATTCGACGACTGCAGATGAAGTTCACCAGATCATCACATCTCTGAAGACTACAAGCGCTGGATTAGACCATATTGATCCATGTAAAGTAAAACTAATTTCGCAAAAAATATCTTCAGTTTTGGCGCTAATCATCAACACACTGTTCTCGGCAGGGATGTTTCCAAGCTGTCTTAAAGCTGGTAGAATAGTTCCTGTTTTCAAGAAAGGTGATCAGACTTCAGTAGGCAATTACATGCGAATTTGTATCCTTCCTTTCTTTGATAAAGTGATTGAAAAGCTATTACACACTCGATTGATGCGCTACTTAATGAAATTCAACCTTTTGTCTCCTCAGCAATTCGATTTTCGAAAAGAATATTCAACCGAACTGGCACTTATTTCATTATCTGAAGAAATTAAGCAAGCAATTGACAGAGGTCTAATTGTGGGCTGTGTATTCATTGATCTGACGAGGACCTTCAACACAATAAACCATCGCATACTACTTGTTAAACTCGAATCATTCGGTATATCTGGTCCTCCACTGAACTATATTAAATACTACTTGAATAACCGGTCTCAAATGGTACGTACAGGTCAACGGCCATCTGTCATCTTTAAAGCTAATTAACATAGGAGTCCCAAAGGAATCAATTTTAGGCACACTTTTATTCTTGATGTTTATTAATGACCTACCCACTATTCTTGCTGAGACCAAGTGCATATTTACTCTGATGACACTACCATCCTTACATCCAGTAAAACAATTGCCAAACTCCAGTCTAACCTTAACACCGACCTAAATAATACTAATTTATGGTGTCATAATAATCATCTGCACATTAATCCCACTAAAACAACATTTATGGTGTTCTATTCCCCGCGAATTTCAATGGACGTCGCACCGTCTGTTAACATTGATGATCACGTCATACATGTTTCGAACGAAGCGCGGTTTCTCGATGTCATATCAGCTACTGAACTAAAATTTTATGAACACACCCGATCACTTGTGAAAAAGATTGCATTTGGCATCCACATTATCATCAAGACAAGAACTTATTTTCCCCCTTACATCGTACAATCTTTGTATTTTGCTTATATTCACAGCCATCTTTCGTACGGCGTATAGTCATGGACCAATACGTATTTTACCCATATTGAACGTCTGCAGCGACTTCAGAACCAAGCTGTCAGACCAATGACTTTCACCCGATTTGAGTCGTCCTGCAGGTTCCCTAAACTTAACATTCTCCCGTTACGACAATTATTCCGTCAGAAACGACCCATAATTACATATAGACCCATCACCCATGACATCATCATTGAATGTATTGACCCTGAACACTTTACTAACAACATCCTTGCGCAATAATCTTCTTTTACCTGTCGTTAAAGACGAATTACGGCAAGTTCACAGCCCTCTTCTCTGGCATAGCAATATGGAATTCATTACCTCTCGAAACAAAATCATCACACAACGTCCATACATTAACCACGCGCACCAAGAAATATTTCATTCAGGAATTAACCGACTCATCTGAATTCCCTAATTAATTATCAACTTTTGTTGCTGTATATCTTTTGTTTTGTATATGAAATTGATTATTGATAATCATACGAGTTTGGTCTCCTATGTCGAATTGATTATATTTGTTAATATTTGTTGCTATTGTGTTTGTTCCCACGCTTTCGATTATTTTTCATATTTTAAAAAAATTAGCATTGTAATTAACCTATGTATCCAATTACCTGTTATATATGATCAACTTGCCTAATTATTCATAATATTGCTCACGTGGCCATACTTGTTTGCTGTTTTTTGTATAATAACCCTATTTATGTAATCATAGGAGGTCCTCCTGAAAGTTTTTTCAAAACTCTGGGACCTCCTGCTGTAATACTGTCACCATGTAACTCCAGCATGACTGTTTCAATAAATTTGACTTGACGACTTTGACACCATCTGGGGTGGCGAAGGCGGTCTTTTCGCGATCTCGTTCATCTAGCGAGAGCGTAAATCGACCGACGAAAATTTACTGGCACCGTGCAAGTCCAGCGCGTCATGAATATATATACGCGGAAGCGGATACACCTCCTTTTTGGTAATTATATTGGGGTTACGATAACCGATACAAAACATAATACCTCGATAATACCTTAAGATAGCATTTTGTCGACCTCCGTTTGGATCAACTGGCGTTCAGCCGCTGACATGGTATGGCCTCCTGTGTATAGGAGGAGCGTCACCAGCGTGGATTGGATGGGTGACGACACTGGTTCAACCTAACGGGCGATTTACGAAATCAAAGATGTCTTCATAGGCCATCAGAATGCGGCGAATGGCGTCGGCGTAAGCAGGTCGTAGGTCAGTAGCTATCATTCTCGTAAACTTGTCGTTGGGTGGAGTAGGAGGGTCGTAAGCTGCAGCAGTGTCGAATCGTGGTTCGGGCGTTAGAGCAGCTACTCCACAGTCTTCCAAAGAGGACAGCACAGCGAGAGATACGCCCTCAAGAAGCACTTGCAGACGCGAACCAATGTTCAGAAGAGGAAGCCACGCTCGATTGCTGACAAGAGTTACAATTGAGCTTGGTAGTGCTATTTGGCCTGCCAAAAGGACACCGCAAAGTGGGGACACCACGTCAGGACCATCTCAAAGTGGTGCACAAGGCGACATGTGGACATAGGTCGTAGCATCACGTTGCAGTCGAACAAATTCAGTAGAACGAAGTCGGGACTTGTGGTCATTGGTCGAGTCGGCAAAGTAATGGGGCAGTTCAAGGCGAACGGTGCCGGTTGCACAGAAAATAAGTGCGGATTGGGCAGTCTGAAAGTCGACTGCAAGAATCGCTTCGTGGGGACACTCGGCCAGTACGGTGAACAGGAGTAACACTGGACGGTCAGCAATGGTAACACGGACGGCGCACATTCCCATCACGGCTGCTGTACTGCCATTAGCTACTTGGACGGCAAGCGACTAAGCAGGTGTCAGGACTTCTCGGAGACGGTTACGAAGATCTGATCGCATAACAGACACCTGAGCGCCAGTTTCGATGAGGGCTTTAACGGGTGCATCATCCACAGAAATTTCAACAAGCTTCGGTCGAGCAGCAGGGGTCAGCAGGGCTTTCGCACTCTGAGTCGTCAATGCAGCCTCACCTCCGGGGGCTGCATTTCTTAGTTTCCCGGGAAGCGGCCCGCGGAAGACGGGGACGAGGGTCGTCGAGGAGTAGGCAACCGGGACTGACGGCGTTGCGGTGATGGCAAGCGGCTAGTGGTGTTTCATCGAGAAAGAAGACTGGCAATGTATGGTTTAGAGAGGGGTGAGAAAGGCCGAGGGTCTCGGTTGGCGCGGCGATCAGTATATGGTGGAGGCGAGGAGTATCAGAGGCTACTACGGCAGTGGCGGGGGATGTGACTGACCCGGGAGCAAGCGAATCAAATTGGCCTGTCACCCGGTGTTCGCCACTCATAGGGGTTCCGATATCGATTCGGGAAGGACTGGCGAGGTGCAGCAGAGGCCATGACAAGAGCGATATGGGTGGGACGTGGGCGGACGGCAGACTGGATGGCCATGTTACGCAATTTCTTGGCGGACAACAGCTTGAATGAGCGAGATGGTCATGTTGTCGAGCGTATGGGGAGTGAGAACTTCGAACCAAAGCCTCAACTTCGCGATGGATGACCTGTGTCAAGCTTGGCGTTGTTGGTGGATGTGATGCCGGAGGCTCGTTGTAGGAGGAAGTGGCAGCCGTAATCGAAAGTCGGTCGAAGCGTTGTACAATATGTTTGCTCTTCGCTTGCTCAAAATTCCGGCATTCTTTATTGATGGACTGAACCGTTGAGCAGTTCCTACAAAGCAGGAGGTTGTACGGATCGTCCGCGATGCCCTTCATGATGTGTCCAACCATATCGGCCTCCAGCATGTCCGTGTCAGCTTTACGGCAGAGAGCCAGAATGTCTTGAATATACGGGACGTACGATTCGGTTGACGTCTGGGCACGAGACGCTAGCACTTACTTGGCCTCCATTTGATGTCCCACAGGTCTTCCGAAAAGATCGCGGAGCTTTTCCATGCAGGAGTCCCAACATGTAATGTCGGCTTCATACGTATCGAAACACACCTTCACGGTTCCTCCCAAGTAAAAGATCACGTTGGCCAGCAAAAGTGTGGCATCCCACTTGTTGTGCTTAGCGACGCGCTCATACGACGTCAGCCAGTCTTCGACGTCAACCTTGCCATAGCCGACGAAGATTCTCGGGTGACGTAGCTAGGTTAGCACTACTTCCGCAGGTGTCTGAGCGGCGGGGGTAGCCTCAGTAGCCACAACAGCGGGACCGATGTGACGCCCGCTGTGAATATCCAGGTCCGGCTTGTAGCGAGGTTACCCAGCACGTGCACCAAAATGTTACGAGGAGAAAATATATGTATTAACATTATATACAGTTGCAAGGTTGTAGCTCAGTGGCCAGGGTAACACCATCTATCGATCTCTAAGACACTTCAACCTCCTCTTCACCTCCCAACGACATTTTGTCCACAGCGGCAGAAACTCGTACGTGACAATATATAAGCTTACTCCGCCAAACTTGTTAACGACATTATTTCATCAGTGCTAACTCATCTAATAAACACAATATTTACAACGGGCATACTCCCCTATAAGATGAAAAGTGCTAAAGTATCACCATTGTACAAATCAAAGGAAAAAGAGAGGATAGAAAATTATAGACCTATCTCGGTGCTTCTACTTTGTTGTAACATCGCAGAAAAAATAATCTTCACTCGCCTAACAAGTTACTTAGCGAAGTAAAAAATTATTTCTCCTCATCAGCTTCACTCCAGAAAAAAAAGATCTCGGCAACAAAATCAATTTCAACGTTTGTTGACATCATCAGGAAATCTATCGATTTCGGTTTAATAGTAGCAGGAGTCTTTATTGACTTGGAAGGGCCGTTTGACTCTCTAAATCATGATATCCTTAAACGCAAACTTGATCAGAATTATTGGAAAACCTCTAGCGCTTATCATCAGCTGTTTAAAACATAGAACACAAATCGTTAATGTCGTTAAGTCAGAATTATCTGCCAAATCAATTATTATCGGGGTGCCTCAAGGTTCCATTCTTGGACCATTATTTTTCATTTGTTTGTTAATAATTTGCCTTTGCGATACTTCACGCGGATGACACTTATCGCCAGTTATGAGATCGTAACTAAAGCTCCTTAATTAGCAAAGTTAATTCTGAACTCCACAATCCTCATCGCTGATGCGCAACTAAGGCCGTCACACTTAATCATACGAAGACTGGCTTCATTCTTTTTCATTCCGAAAGGCGCACAATGACATGATGTACGACAACTGTTTAATGAAGCATGCCAATCACACAAAATTTCTGGGAGTAGTTATAGACTCTCACCTAAAATTTCATTTACATCCACTCAACGTTGTTTAGAAAGCCTCTTACGGATTGCATGTTCTTTGTAAATGTCGACACGTTTTTCCAACAGAAATGATAATTATTTTATTATGCGTTTATTCATTCACACATAAACTAGGATACGATAGGAATAAACTTTATTTGTCCAGCGGTTAAGGCTGTTGGTGCCCGGGGCTAGGCTGCCAGGGGTCCATCGCCGGAGAAAAATTTTGCGAGATCCTCGGCAATGGCCCTGGCCCGCTGGACGGCGCACTCCTGGTCCTCGGGTGCCTCGCTGAGGAGGGCGGCTTGCCATCTCTCAGCGAGGCGCCCCGCTTCAGAGGATCCTACTGTTATCTTCCCCCTTCCTCTTGGTCCTTCTTGTTCAGGGCGTTGACATTCCCAAAGTATATGGGCCATATCAGCCCGTTCGTGCTCGCACCACGGGCAGCCGGGCGACGGGTGCAGTGCGGGCCACAGGCGGTGCAGGTGATAGGGGTTGGTGAAAGTGCCCGTCTGCAACCCCCTCAGGTCGACTGCCTGGGACCTGTCCAGCCGCCCGTGGGGTTGTGGATATGTCATACGTTCTCTCCTATAGTGTGCAAGAACCTCTCGGTACATAAACTACTGCATTGCTGTATGGAGTTGCACGTACAAATCTCACCTTAAGTCCCTTGTAACTCTCCAGAAAATAGCTCTTCGCTTAATAACACCTAGTAATATCAATATCAGAGGCAACGATCTGTTTACATACTTTAATTTAATTAAGTGTACACAGTCTAGTTACTTATAACATTGCTTCTATAATATACACGATATTTAAAGGTAATCTCAACTTATTGTCAGTGTCTCTTTTTGAATCAACTCGAGCTGACAAGCGTACTTTACGCAATCGACTTTTGCTACTTAAAATTATTACTAATTACGGTCACCAAACTTTGGAATTCAGAGGAAATGCATTTTGGAATCGCCTTTCTACTAATTTAAAGGTAGCCCTGTCTCTTCACTTTTTCATGGCACATATAAACAATTCACTCCATATAAATTAATTCATTGCATAATAATTTGTAGTTAATTTTCATACAACGCTTGACTGATTCCCAACCTATAAATATACAAGGAACGTCTGTACTAATTTCATCAACTTGTCTCATCCCCTATTCTTATATTGTTCGATAACAGAGACCATGTGATGTTGTACCACATTTGATGTCTGTCCATACTTGCAATTTTATTAATAATCTTCAAGTATGCTTGTTACCCAGTGTTGCCATTTAATGTGTTTCTTCACGGTACTAGTATGGTTCGGGACCATTTAACAATTTTGTAGGGTCCAAAAATTATTCATATACAATGCACCCTAAAAAGGCTACAAGGAACTTCAAACTTCAGACATCAGTCAGTGGCTGCTGCAGGAGTTTTAGGAAATAACAAAGCGTGAGACACGCCCGTCACGACTTCTCTCCTTCGAGCGCTGTCATGGCGCCAACCACGAAATTTTCACGGTTGTTGACATTGCATGTAACCAACAAGCCTGTCAGAGGTATTGCGTTTTTACTGAAGATCTTTCATGCAACCGGCTCGCCGCACAAAAAACACAGCGTACACTCTTTCTACATGTCGCAAGGTTTGGTCTGAAGCAGCCGCTTGACATGATATAAAAGCTCGCTGCGGCCGACAAGCTCCCAGTGCAAAACACCGACCACGTCTCCGTTATTCAGACCCTATCTGAGACAACAATTGGAAGAAGCGTACATCGTAAAGGCACCGGGGGAAAATCGAAATGTTCTCAAGGGTAAAATTATCGCACAGTATTTTTCCGTCGGAAGTGCTTATGATTGTTTCATGCCATGGAAGTCCCACGACTGATAATGCGCGCCGCATAAGTTTTACGAATTGGTGTGCAGAATTTGTTTCATGTAAAAACTGTTCCATAGAATTTCAGACATCGCTATACACACGACATATTGAAATTTTATCCTAATATAGGGACCCGTTACCAGAGATAACTTCACGTGCCTTGCTTTATCAATGCAGAAGATGTTATCATGCGTGGTCCGCATGTTTTCAGAATGGTTACACAGAACGTTATAGGCATTTAAAGCTGGCCACTCTTTTTTCAGATTCACTTTGCGCAGGACTACATGCCGGGAGTAATTCTGTCACAGTGGTCTTTCAACATTTGTGTTTTCATGGCTATCATTAGGTGTTTCTGAGGTGGTTTTATTCCTTACCACGGAGATATTTGAGGGTCTTGCTAGATTTAGCGCCTAGTGCCGCTATCTAGAAAAATTGTCACCGGTGCTGCTTTTTCTTCTCTGCAGGTGAAACTGCTCGTGCTTTGCTTGTTCGCAACGGCGTGCGCGCTGCATCACCACCAGTCCGCACCTGTATACCAGGGTCCCGGCTACAGTGGTTACGGTGGCTATAGCGTTCCTGCAGCAGGCACACCTTACCAAGGCTACGCTGATTCCTCATCCGTAAGTAATCATTGCGCTGTAATTCTGCGGAATTCAGGTTTCTTTGTTGTAACCATAAAATAAAGTGCTCACTCAATACTTTTCAGCACTACTGTCTTTCCTGAAGAAGTTGAGAAAGTAGCTGTTGTACTCTTAGCACTACCCATCGCCCAGTGTGGTGAAGGAGAAAGTGAAGCTACTACATCAATCGCTCTCTGCCAAAATGTGCTGCATGAGCATGAAACAGAAAATGAGATTAAAATGCGGAATGCGCAGTGTTTACGTCAGTAACATAGCTTTTTGCTGCGTTGACCTGCATTCAACTGCTGTTATCCTATCACCCTCGGCAGCAGGGAGTCGACATTAGGGTAACATTTGAGGCTTCGAAGATAAAATTGAAAATGGCTCACATAATCGTTCTGGACTGGTTCCATTTTTGGGGGGACGTCCTAACGGAATTGTCTTTTGCACAATAATTTAAGTATCGGCTTCTATCGACGTGAGGTCAGCTTTCTTCCTAAATCCATGCACACAGTCCTTTTAACGCTAAATACACGCACTCAGATGCAGTATATGGTTCGTCAAAAGGTTAAAGTCGTCATCGTTCCTCCTACCACATATAAGCACTCCTCACGGGAAGCATCATTGCTCGATGACCACAGCAGATTCATGACACTGAGCCGGAAGGCCGTTATGTTCTCAGTGCACTACTTATAGTGTTTCCATTAACATTGGACTCAGGCCACAATGCGACCGTTTGAAAGGCGAGCAAGCATAGCGGCTGCGACTCACGTTAACTTAACGTGCCTTCAAGAGGAAACTGTAGCTCGGAAGTCCCGACCTCCACTCCATTGACATGGAAAGGGAGGGAACCTTTTCTGAGCAACTATGGCAGCGACTTTGATGAGGTTTGTTGCACTTAAACAAAAAAGTATTAATCTAGTGACTGTAGGAATCAATTTTTTTTCTTTATTTGGTTTGCAACTTCGTCAATAAAACCTTGCCAATTTTCGAGAATTCTTGTAAAATATTTCTACCACTAAATCAAAGTTCCGCTTTCTAGATTCACTAGAATTTAACGTTCTCAAATGGAACAAGCTTGATTCAAATCAGTCAATCATGGATGTCTCATAAAAACATTTCTGTGTTTTACTTATATTTGAATAGGCGGAGTCGGAATGGGCCCCGAGTAAAAGCTTCCTCTTAAGTATGGACGTTTAGTAAATCTTCAGTGATGCCATGGGCAGTGGCAATGAATGGTAGACAGAAACTTATAACACTCCCACGTCAGTAGTAGCGCTCACCGTTCAGCGAGATAGGTTTAAAGCAAAGAACTTATATCAGAAGTTGTCGACGTTGTGTACCTAATACCTTGCTAAATTGACAGGACACTAAAGAAATACCAGTTTTATATTTGTGGCAATTTTATTTCTCTTACCTCACCTAAGGCCGGAGAGTTACGCGGAATTCTATATGAAACGTTTTTTTTATGTGTCGCTGTGATGCCACGAGAACTACAGAATGCATACGTGGCGTTCGCAGTACACAAAGCCGCAAATCGCGTGGTGCTGTAGGCATCTGGGGATACGTTATTCCGTTAAGCGCATTATCGCGTGACACCAATCCACTATCTTATCTCTGTGACCCTCGTAACACTATAATTTGTGGATTTATTCACACGCTATTGTTCTGCTTTGAAAACTAGTCAGTATTATTATATTACCCTGTAGAGAAATTATTTTCTTTTGAAATGCGCATCAGACAAGTCCGTTAAGCTCCGCTTAGACTAAGCTGTAACATTTGGACAGGTGTTGTGATATTATCTTTACTCTCTTTTTCGATGCAGCCACCGCAGCCGTACAGCTTTGGCTACGACACGGCTGACGAGTTCGGCAACCGGCAGTTCCGCAGCGAACAAGGTGACGCAAATAACGCAAAGACTGGCTCGTATGGTTACACGGACGTCAACGGTCTCTACCGGCGCGTCAGCTACGTCGCCGATGCCAATGGCTTCCGCGCCACTGTAGACACCGAACGAACCGGGCACCGCGCCGGGAGCCAGCGCCGACGTTGTGTTCAACGCCGCGCCCGTTGTGCCGCCCGTTCCTGCTGGGACGGCAACACCTGCTGCGTACGGCACAAGGGCAGCCCCTGGTTACAACAACGCATTGAGCGGATATGGTGGATACGGATACGACCCTTACGGCCGCGGTGCTGGAGCCGGCTACGGTGGCTACGGACGCTTGGGCTACGGCCCTAGTGGAGCTGCTGTGGGTGGTTATGCCAACGGTGGACGCACTCCTGCCGGCTACGGTGCCGCCGGCTATGCGGCGGGCCAGTATGGTCCAGCTGGCTACGGCAGATTAGCCGCTGGTCACCATGGCTTCCGCCGTCGTAGATAAAAGGCGTGTCCGATGTATGTGAAGTTTTCCATGGAAAAAGGGCGCTGCAGACCAAGAGCACACCGCGTGAGCATTCGTGCATAAAATTTGCCCTGTCGTTCACTGAGATAAATGGTGCATATGAATAAAATGACTTGGCTATTTTTTGTTGTGTGAGATCTTATGAAATTTTCGCGAAGCGTATGACGACACTGCTGATATGTTTAGGTGAAAGGTGGGCTGCATGGAGGCTGCTGTGCGGGCCTGCAGTGTAGAATAGAGGCCATAAATGCTTTCGAAAACGCAATGGTCGTGCATTTCACTACAGCGGGTGGTGCACGAGTTTGCTGTCCAGCTTATATTTGCTGTTTCAGCGGTCATTCTATTAACAAAGTCCATAGAAAAATTGAATAGTAAGATCCTGCACGTGACCTAGAACCACTCGGCCATATTGTTTTACTACGAGAGCGTTGAATATATGGGCAGTGCGCTCAACCTTTTTACGTGCCATTTTATTAGATAATTATTTATTTATTTATTTATACCTCACAGGCCCCGAAGAGATTCGGGTGAGGGGGGCATATCAAAAGAAATACAGTACAGAAATAATAAGCCGGAGTAACGGCACAACAGACGCCGTACAAGACAAATGCACAAAAGCAATATAACGTTGCTTCAAAAAGGGCATAAATATGACATATTAACGCGAAGATTTACAAAAAAAACGCAAAATGGCAAAATATCCCAACCTAGTACAAGTGAAACAGTATTTCAAAACGAAACAACATTTCGAGCAACTGAAACAGTAGTACAACAGAAACAGTATTTAGAGCAATACTAAAGCGATAAATGTTGGCAGAGGTGTTTTTAAAACTCTCCAGGCTCAGAAAAAGTTGTTAGGAAGCTCGTTACAGTGCTTAATTGCTTTAGGAAATGCAGATGAATTGAATGATTGAGTTTTTCCATCTATTCGGTTAAAGCAGAGATGATTATGTAAGTGCCGTGAAGGTCGAGGAGGCTATTCCAGAGTCAAAACTGAAGTGCAGGTGTGAACATATACAGGGTGTCCCAGCTATCATGCAGCACGATTTTAAAAAAGAGGAACGGTGTTGCGCGCAGAAAACCTAGTGCGTATTGTTTCCAGTACAGTGGAGTAGCCACCAGTAATTTTTTCGTTACTAATATTTAATTAGGTAATTGTAATTAATTATCTAACTCGAGAAGTACTGTCCAAATTATCAAAGTGTCAATGAGGAAGTTGTAGAGCAACATGAAAAACTACCGATACAGCTTTCTGTTGCTCAATACGTGCTACATAAAAGTGTTTTTTTCCGAGCGTGAAAGAAGCCCTCGAATACACGCAAAGTGCCTCGAGCGGCTAGTCGCGCGGCAATTCTGCGTGTATTCTCTGGCTTCTTTCAGACTCAGAAAAACACATTTATGTAGCACGTATTGAGCAACAGAAAGCTGTATCGGTAATTTTTCATGTTGCTCTACAACTTCCTCATTGACACTTTGATAATTTGGACAGTACTTCTCGAGTTAGATAATTAATTACAATTACCTAAATAAATCTCAGTAACGAAAAAATTACTGCTGGCTACTCTACTGTACAGGAAACAATGCGCACTAGGTGCGCTTCGCGTAACGCCATTCCTCTTTTTTAAACTGTGCTGCGTGATAGCTGGGACACCCTGTATATGAAATAAACAGAAAAGCGGAAATTTTCAAGTACCTGTATATCATAAAGGTTCTTTAGCTGGGCGACACTGGCGAGGTGACTATAATTGTTAGAAATGAACCAAGCAGGTCTGTTTTGAGTGCACTCGAGCATTTGAATGAGATATTTTTGGTGTGGATACTAAATAGATGAGATGAATTCCAACGATGGCGAAATAAATGTTAGATATGCTACTTTTCGAACGGAGCTAGACGAGTTTCCCAGGTTTCGGCGAATGAAACCTAATGTCTTCGATGCTTCGTTGGAGACCGTTGCAATGTGACAAGACCACGAAATATTAGTGTGAACTGGATTCGGAGAAATTCGTACGACATGGGTTTGCACAGGAAGGTGTTATTAATAGCTAGAGTAGTGGAAATTTTAAATACCATGCTCGTGGCTAAAATTCATATATATATATATATATATATATATATATATAGTAGGCTTTAGAATCATGTGCCAGTTCTTACACCTATCAACAATAGTGTTAAGGTCATTTTGAAGGCTCAGGTGGTCAGTCTCTGAAGAAATCTCTTGGTAAACAAGACTGTCATCTGCGAGAAGACGTAAACGGGATGAAATGTTATTGGGAGGGTCGTTAACGTAAATTAGAAAAAAAAGTAAGAGTGCAAGTACGCTTCCCTGTGGTACACCAGAGGTTACGTCACATAGTGGAGAGGAAAAGCTGTTAACAACTGTGAATTGTTGACTCAATGACAAAAAGTTTCGAAGTCAAGATATTGTGGGAGAATCAAGACAAAGGGTAGATAAATTAGTAAAAATCCTACCTTATGCAAATCTGCCAAATTCTAATGAGAAATCTAAAGAATGCAATCTGTTTGCTGGTTTTCATTCATGTTAAAATGCAGGTCAGTAGTAAATTCAAATAACTGGGTATCACACCAGTAGCCTTTCCTAAAGCCAACTGATTTGAAAAGAAAAAAAGTCATTTCGTTTTAGATGGTTGTAGATGTGAGAAGCGATAATGTGTTCAAGTAATTTACAGCTGTAGTTATCACGTTAGTTTTTGCTACCCGTTCTGAAGACAAGAGTTACCTCGGCTATATTCCAGTCCGTAGGCAGCCCTCCGGATTATAATGATTGCTAGAAGATATGACACTTATCAAGTGGCACTTAACAAATATATGACATTTGTTAAGAACACATTGACTAATGACGCTTTTACAATGCATATTCCTAAAATGATTAGGAAAGCTCTTGTGGCCGGACTAGGTGACGTCGTTTTGTTCACTGTTAATTTTCTCTCTTATAACCTTTGTAACTACGCTATTATCTACACTTTTGCTTTTCTGTTTGATTGATATCTGTATAAATTTGCCTGACTGCCGGACTCTGCCTTTCAAGCCCTTGTTTGATCTTTGGCTGGTACGTGCTATGTAAAGCGCTTCTGTGACAGCAAAATTTAATAACATCATAATTGCTAAAGTAATGTCATCGAACAGCAAGCATGATAGCCCGATTCATCTATACGTTCAGAGACACTCACGGAATCTTCAGAATCCACCAGTTCTCCTGGAAAACTTTGAGAGAACTCTAGATCCAGCTGAAGTGGAAACTGCTGGACAACTGTAAGAAAGACAGAAGACGACCCTCGGATCGCTCTAGCTCCCACTATTCTTCTGATATATGTGGCTAAGTATTGGGCAGCTTTGGTCACTTTTCTATTTTGTTAGGCAGTGTCTTGGTATTTCTAGAGTTACAATTTTGTGTTTCAGTTAGTACCGACAGCTGACTACCCGTGGTTCGCCTCTCTCCCAAGGTGAAAAGCCTTTCGCGGCTTTCTTTCGCAGCGGGGTTAGCAATATTCTTGTGGCACGGCTACTCCTGCTTGGAGTAGGCATTTGGCCTACCAACCCTCAAGCTTTACAAGCAGAACATCAAAAACTCGCGTTAGGACCTTTATGATGTGAATTACATATAATTAACCTGGTTCATATAGATACACTCTTGCAAGATTTCGGCAATCGTTCAGTTCGAAGTAACCGGGCCTTGATCTTAAGTAAGGTCAACAAACTAATAAATATGTGGAAACTCGCAAATCAGTTTAAACCCTCAGGTACCCTGGTATGATCCCCGCAACAGGCTCATTTTTAACGAAAGAGACAGCAGAGGGGCAGTAAGCGCTTTGCAAAACCTGCAATTTCCTTGCTTTAGCTAGAGGAATCCAACAGCAAGTAAAATGCCTAATAATGGTAATAATAATGACACCAAGGATGATGACGATGTTTATTTTTTCAGCGTTATATTCAAAGTCTTGAAAGAGCTTGATTGGGCCAAGAAGCAGGTCTGCAGGGCAGTGCACGTGGTCATCCGTTGAAGCTCTTGCCTAAATGGCCGTGTCAGCAATGAGTGGTGGCAGTGTCTGAGGAGGTCACTTATGACTGAAGGAGTGGCAGAACTCAGTGTAAAAGAAAATTTACGAAGGCACGTTCGTCACACTCGTTTGCCTCGGGGTGCAAAATGCAAACAACATTTATAACCAAAGCCGGGACAGGACGTTACGGCACAAGACACACATGGCACGCTAAAAGAGCTAAAGCTGGTGGGAGTCCAAAAAAACACACAGTTCGAAAGATGTCGCAGCTCACAGTACGTGGACAGGTTGCGGGAGTGAGGGGCGATGACGTGACGACGTCGGACACGCGTCCATGTTGGACGGTGAGGAGATGGCTCTTGACGAACTGGAGACGACCGCTCAGCAGCCAGCGTGCATCCGAGCCGCAATGCACGCTGCAGGAACGGTCAGCCTGCCCAGCGGACAGCTTGCGCTCGAGCGGCAGTGCTCGGCGCTTATGAGGCCATTAGCCAGGCCACGAACGCTGCTCCGCCGAACAGCTGGCCAAGGAGACGCCTTGCCCGCGATCCGCAATGCTCGCGGCAAGTGGTATCACAGCAGGCCACGCCACGCTCCGAGCTGCATTACTCGTGCTGGCGAACGCCAGGCCGTGGCGTCCGACGCATCGGCCTGCTGTCTTGCGTCTCTCGCCACGAAGCATTTCGCCACGCGCTCGCCAAACGTGGCCCACTCGTGGCACGACGCATCTTCAGAATACCACTGGGCCCTAGCTGATTTGGCGAGATCACTCACATGCATGGTCCACCCGCGAAAGAGCGCGTGCACACTTCGTCGTCGTCGGCGTCGTTTTCTTTCATTCATCACACTCAGCAATGTCAGCAATAGCGCAGATGTAGCACCAATAATGTGTATGCCACAAGCTGGCACTCGCGCGTCGTCAGCGCGAACTAACTCCGGTGAACTCGGCCGCATTGTGGGTCATCGTGGAAAGTGGCGCAGATGTCGGAGCGGAGGCGTCGGGGCCTGAGCGACAAACACCAGGTTGTCGTATTCTTGTAAGCGTAATGCCCAACGAGCGAGCCGACCAGTTGGATCTATTAGTGAGGACAACCAGCATAGGGCATGATGGTAGGTCACGATGTCAAAAGGGCGCCCATACACGGAAGGTCTAAATTTTGCGATAGCCCAAATAATGGCCAGACATTCCTTTTCAGTAACGGAGTAGTTCGCTTCAGCTTTAGTAAGGGTGCGGCTGGCATATTCTCGACGTATTCATCGAAGCCATTCTTGCGCTGTGCAAGAAAAGCGCCTAGCCCGACATCACTGGCGTCCGTGCGAATCTCAGTTGGAGCAGAGGGATCGAAGTGACGCAGTACTGGCGGTGAAGTGAGAAGGCGGCGCAGCTCTTGAAATGAATCGTCATATTCCGGGGACTAGTCCGGTAGCTCAGAACGGCCTGTAAGAAACTCGGTCAAGGAGGGCGATTATGGAGGCAAAATTGCGGACGAAGCGTCGGAAATACGAGCATAAGCCGATGAAGGTGCGAAGCTCTTTCAGGGTAGTTGGTTTGGGGAACGCGTACACGGCACTAAGTTTCGTAGAGTCCGGGAGGATACCGTCTACATGACCGAGAATAGTAAGCTTGTGAGCGCCGCCCTCGCAAAATTTAGCTGCAGTCCTGCAGCGGTGAGGCACGCAAGGACTTGCTCGAGGCGGCTGAAGTGTTACGCAAAGTGGGTAGAAAAAACTACAATATCATCTAACTAACAAAGGCACGTGTTCAACTTCAGGCCTCGGAGAATGGTGTTCATCATTCGTTCAAAAGTGGCAGGCGCGTTGCAAAGGCCGAAGGGCATGACGGGGAATTCATATAGGCCTTCAGGTGTTACAAAGACTGTCTTTTGGCGATCGGCCTCTGCCATCGGCACTTGCCAGTACCCGGAGTGCAGATCCAGCAAGGAAAAGAATAACGTGCCCTGTAGGCTGTCCAAGGCATCGTCGATGCGCGGCAGAGGATAGACATTTTTGCGCGTTTTGCGGTTAAGGCGGCGATAGTCGACGCAGAACCTTATGGTCTACGTCTTTCTTTTTAACGAGGACCACCGAGATGCCCAGGGACTGTTAGAGGGCTGGATGATGCTACACTGCAGCATGTCGTCAACCTGCTGGTCGATGATTCGGCGTTCAGCGGCCGACAAACGATACGGACGCTGGCGCAAAGGGGTTTGTTGACCGGTGTCGGTATGGTGAACGACTGCTGCCGCTCGACCCAAGGACGGTTGCCAATGTCGAATGAGGCCCGAAAAAGCTGGAGGAGCTTGATAATTTCCGCATGCTGGACAGGTGTGAGTGCTGAGTCGACGGCATGAGCCAAGACGTCCACAGGAGCATCGGTCGCGTCAGGGATGAGTGACAGCGCAAAGCGGAAGCCATACCGCATCGTCAAACATGGTAGCCGGGAGGACGCCGTCGAAAGATTCAGTGCTCCCCAGGCACTCACCCCGGAGTATGGATGAAGGGCACGCGGAGGGAATGCACGCGTGAAGGGCAGCAGAACCGCCGCAAAAAGTGACGACAGCAAAAGGAAGTAGAAGGTTCCGACCGGTCGCACAAGAGGCTGACGGCGTAAACAAAACAGATGAGTTCCCGACAGAGACACGACACAGGGATCAGAGCGGCTGAGAAGGGTGCGATGTCGATCTCAGAGGTAGCAACAACTTCAGTACAACTGTGCTCGTCAAGGGCCGTTAGTACGACGTAACACGAGCGCGTGCGAGCGCTACGTCCCGTAATCGACCACAATGGCACAGCCGAGTGGCGCTGGCGCGCCGGCCTGAGCGTCACGTGCGGCGAAAATGCTCAAGGAGCGGGTGTACACCCTCTCCTGTTTCTCCTTCACGCCGCCTTGATTGCCTGCCGCACTGCACGTGTTTGCGCAGGTCTCATAGCGCGCACGTGCACGATGTTCACGCTTAGGTCGGCCTTCAAGAAGATCTGTGCGGTGGACAACTATTTTCGCGGCTGCAATGTGGCGAAAGGCCAGCTACTGCTTAGCCATGTATAGTTGACGCGGTGCATTCCATCGGAGACGACTTCGTCCTCGCCAAGGGGAAGTGCGTTTCGCAAGTCAAGGACGACGCTGTTTATGACGTGGAGTTAGAGTAAGCACAATGTTCTGCACATTCATAATTACATTCCTGTTTTGTTTCGTTTGCTGCGTGTACTGCGCTCTCTGGATTTTGGTCTCAAGGGCTCCTAATTAAATACATAAAAAGGATAAATCGGTTTTCTCGGCAACTACTGCACCAAATGTGATCAAGTTTGTTGCAAATGCGGTACCTGTTCTTGGCGCAGAGCTACGAACTCGTAAACTTCGTGCTTCTATTTTTTCGAAACTTGCATATTGCCGCACCTGTACCTTATTCATCGGAGTACAGGCGCGGAAATATATATTTTTTTATTTCAGGCCCTTAATCGAAATTCTGTTTGCAACACATTTCATTAAAATCGATTCAGGGGTTATCTCAGAAAAAACGTTTTCGCGTTTTACATGTACATCAATACTACACTCAGTTGCAGGTCCAAATGTATGTTCTTAATTTGCAGAAAGCTTTGCTCTTTGTGTATAGTCAAGATCAGTGTGTAATAGTTGCTGTAAAGAGGGATGAAGCGTTTTTGTGGGAGCTCATCCCTAAAATGGAGTATTTTTATTTCAAGTTCTTTGTACCAGCTCTGTTTTAATATTATTTTTACTGTTTCCATTGCGTGAGCTTTCCTTTTTAGGTCCACTACTTTAAAGAGGCATTCTGTGAAGTATTGCTGGCATCATGTCCGCAAAATGTTTATGTTCTCACAATCTGATATTCTCAGTTGGCTTTAAAAAATTCTTAGGGGTATATGCACTTGAAAAGTTGGAATGTTCTAAAGCACAGTCATTTATTGTCAGAGTTTTGAAAATGCAGTGCTTTTATTTTAATTTGTATGTGTGATGTGTTTAGTCTACAAGCAATATTTTAGTGCCACGCAATTCTGGATTAAACATGCATTTATTCATTTCTGCCATGTGTGATGTTTTTTTGTTTGCTGCATACTGGTAGACGAAGTGGGAGAGTGTGTTTTCTACTGTCACTACCTACGAGTTGGCATGGGACATGCCCGAGTTTTGAAAATGTGAATACAGTGCCTTCATAAAGATTTGTGGGTCTAGTCTACATGCAATATAGTTGTGTCACAGTGTCCTGTAGAAAACTTTAGTATTTATTTTATAATTTCTGATGTTTATAAGGTGTACTGCATCCACATAGTGCTTAGGTCTACAATAATAGCGGTTGAGATGGCGTGGCTATGCCACAGCTTTCAAAATATCAATACAGTGTCTCCAATATGTGTCACGTGTCTAGCTTACATGCAATGTTTTGTGGCCTCACGTGGCAGGAGAAAATATGTGCAGTTATATATTTTATTATTCGTGATATTTTTAAAGTTGGTCCATCCAGGTATAAAAACTCGAATAATATGTGTTTATGCTTATGTTACTACCTGTTCAGTGGGCACAGATGTGCCAAAGCTTTGAAAATGAAAGTACAGTGCCTGTTTGATTTTACTGTGTATCTAGTCTATATCTAATATTTCATTACGCTTTTGGACAGGGCAGTTGCTTTTATATGCAATGTTTCAATGCATTTTTAATGTTTCTGAATGTACTTACCTTTACGCGTTTAGTCTGAAATACGTGAAATCAATAAAAATGTGCTGTCATGAATTTATGATGCTGGGCAACATACCATGCTTACATGCAGTATTTTTAGTGCAAATATGTTGTTCGGTATGCCAGTTTACATTTGCTACCTGCGCGTGGCATAGTTGTTTAATCATGTCACATAAACATTTGCTTTTGTCTTAAAAATCGCATTACTACGCGTGTTTAGCATTGCAAGAATGCACCGTGCTTGGAATTCTACAGGTTACCGCTTTTCATAAAACGTTCTTTTCTATGACAAATTAAAAACGTAGACCCAATAATTCCATTGTTTGTCTATTCTAGAAGCTTCCCGATACCTGAAACACAATACATCAAGAAATACACAATGTGATTTTCAAGAGGGATAAAAGGATAGCAGATGACAAGCTGGCTAGTTTTGTTCAATGTCCACCTCAGGGTTCCAGGTACAATATCTGGCAACGGTTAGAGGACAGGGTGACTGCACTGGTAAATGAAATCTTTATTGAAGGCACAAGCCATATATATGCAAAGAAAAACAATTGTGTATACAGTGGAGACAAAGTAATATTTCAGGGCAGAACAACCTAACTGAATCATGCTGTGCACCAAGCACACCACTAAAAACGCTTTACAGATGAATAAACTACATGAGATCTCGTTGAAAACTTAGAAATGGAAATTCGCCGGTGCATCACGATGCCACATTTGTAACTTTATACTCCACTAGGAAAAAAAAAGGAGCTGGGCAGGCCATGTAATGCATAGGATGGATAACCGGTGGAGCATTAGAGTTAAAGAATAGATACCAAGAGAAGGAAAGCGCAATCGATGACGGCAGAAAACTAGGTGGGGCGATGAAGTTAGGAAATTTGCAGGCGCAAGTTGGAATCAGCTAGTGCAAGACGTGGGTAATTGTAGATCACAGGGAGAGGCCTTCGTCCTGCAGTGGACATAAATATAGGCTAATGATGATGATAACTCCACTAGCATGTGTGCAAGGCATAACACTGGTAATCATGATTTATGCGTTAGATTCGCTTTGCATGCTAAACTAAGTTGCAAAGTATTACGAACAATGCACTCATTCTTTCTTTCGAATTATAGGTGGCTCCATGTTGACCAAGGCAGCACATACCGAGAACACTTTGTCCATGTGCGGTACCGAAGTCAAGGGCACTGTGTTGCGCAGGATCCTGTACACTTTCAGTCTGCGAATAACCCGCTCGACATGGATACGCACAGATGCAATTTTATATGTTGCATCCATGTCTTCTTGAGAAAGTTGGCCATCTCCCAAGTTAAAGGGAGGCATCAAAATGACACCACCTTTGTCCTTCACATCTGTCCGGATACTCAGAAAACATTTATCGCTCAAGTTAATGGCTCCTTCTTGTACAAGGTTCAGAAAACCAGAGTATCCTAGGTAATAAATGAATCAATCCTGCCGCCCACCATATACCCTGACATGAAGGCTATCAGTTCCGTTTGGAATTATACCAACAACGACCTTCAAGGTACAGCCTCCCTTGTAATTAGAGTAGAGTATGTGCTGGCATGAGTAGGATTTGATGGCATTTCAGTTCGAACTTCGATGCAGTCGATAATAAATCTACAATCTGGATAATTATCTTTGAATGCCTGTGGCACTTATAGCTAGATGATAGGCCTTGGTGGCACAAATACCCACTCCTTCAAGGCTGCGCTAGTATGTCGAGTGTTTTTATAAATGAACTTGATGCAGTTGATGCAGCCACTCCGAAAATCACAGCTTGGATCACTGCCGTAGTCTATGGTCTAGTGGTTCGCAGCATCGCGCAGCTGTGATCAGGCAACCTGGCTCAAAAGGAATCGTCGGGTTAACTTTGATCAAGGATATGTGACTGCATATGCGCCGTTTTCCCGCAAAGTTCTGTTCCTTGGAATGTGCTACTACTTCTATTCCACCGCTCAATCAACGTCGTTCTTCCCAACCTGCATTACTGGGCGCATGAAACTAGGCATGTGCGAAACTTCCTAAAATTTTGATGTTATTTGCCTCACCGGGTTTGTGCAACTGTGTGTGGGGGGCGGTGCTAATTTGGTCATTGAGTCATATCGCACATTTCCTGACCACAAATCCTAGGTATATTATTGATTTTATTGTCTTTGCGTTCAGCAAAAATTTTTGCACTCCGCCGCCGCGTCACCAAATGCTAATTCAGAGCTCATATTTGATGCCCGGCATGATGGGTTGAGAAGTTGTCCGTTCCCACGATTTTAAAATCCGCCAGGGAGAATGCGTATGGCTGGGTGCAGGATGTTCTTTCAGCTGTATGAACTTATTTAGGCGGTTGATATACCTCTCCAATTCCGTGCGTCTACCGGAATCACGTGCTTCATAGCCTCATCGTGCTAAAGCCTCATTCCTGCAGATTGTAGAATAAAGAAAAAATCGAGACAAAAACCATCTTGTTATGACTGTAGACGCTGATGCGTTAGAATTGAAGGAATATAGCGACTCAACGCATTGCCACCGTTGGAACGAATGATGTCTGAGGCGTCTACTGCGCCGGGACTCCTGCATCGCGTTTTCGTAACAATACTTGGTTTCATCGATCACTGCCGCCGCGAAGCCAGCGTGTGGCCTCCGAAATGCACAATCCATAAACACACAGGACCTGTAAAATGCGTCAAGGACGCTAAGAATGCGAACGCATTAAAAGAAAAGCATGTATGTGCTGAAGAACCACAACATTTGCTGACGAACCACAACAGATTGCGTTTGATCCGTTTGCTTACAAACTTAGCCTGTGTGTCGCTGGCGGGGCTTGGGAGAACCAGCTAGCCAAGTTACTTTGTTGTTGCATTCGACGTTGCAGCTGGAGCAGCAAGCCGTGTTTTCTCAACAGAGACTTTCTCGTTTGCGCGGCACTGTACCCTTAACACCTGTTCCCACCCCAAGTCTCTCCTGCCCAAATGCCACGCACGCTATTCTGCCGAGATTCGACTCTGCAGTCGAAATCAAAGTGACACCGTGCCGAACAGCCTCCTCTATACTGATCATGTCCAGGGCTAGTTCGCCGTGCAGCTAATTATGCTCTCCACACAAATATGCAAAGTACAGCTGCACGTAATCACGGTTTCACCGGTAGTGGGTTCACAATATACACCACAAGGTGTTTGAATCCGCTACCTCCCATCTTCGAATTAACGAGCGTTTTTCGCATCTCGTCACGAAGCTGGTGATCACATCACAGTTTTCGGGGGTATATGTGTTTGTTGATGGCGTCCTTGCAAACGGGAATGCGGCCGTGGAAGTGCTGGTAGGCCTGTAGCAAAAACTATAAGTTGTCCCCTACAGTGATAGGAGATATGATATGGCCGGACATAACGTGTTCTTTGCTCACAGCATCGAGCTCCTGTGATCAGGGAACCGGGCTCGAAAGCAATTGTCGGGCCAACTTGGACCACACTCATCTGACATTGCATATGTGCCGTTTCTGCGCCAACGGGATGACTGGATAGTCAATGGTCTAGTGGTTTACACCATCGCGCTGCTGTTATCAGGGAACCGCTTTCGAACGAAATCATGGCACCAACTTCGATCACAGGCATCTGACATTGCATATGTGCCATTTTTTCTACAACTTTGATCACTGGGTAGTCTATGGTCTAGTGGGTCAGAGCAGCGCGATGTTGTTATTTTTGGTACAGCGTTCGAAAGCAATCGCCGGACGTACTTGGATATTTGCATACGTGTCCTCTTCCCGCCAACTTGCCGTAGGATGAATCGACGAATTAGGAAGGAGGCAACGTCGCGCGTTGTAGCTGCCGGAAGCGCCGCAGTTTCAGCGTATCGCGTAAGGTGGTCAACCGCCACAATGGCCCAGCGGTTTCCAGGTGATATCATGGGAAGGGGCCAGTACAAATCTATACCGACGCGCCCAAAGGGCCGGGTGGGGCAAGGTAAAGGTTGCAGCCCAGCTAGCGAGAGGCGGGGTGAAGATTTCCGGCGCTGGCAATCGGGACAAGAGCATACGAACTTTTGAACGTAGCTGTACATCCCTCGCCAGTAGTACCGCCGTTGAAGGCGCTGGTAAGTCTTGAAAACGCCAGAGTGGGCACATGGGGGATCGGCGTGGAAAGCTGGGCATATTTCGGAACGCAGGCTGCGAGGCACTACTAACAACCACTGGCGGCCGTCGGAGCTGTAATTGCTCCGGTGAAGCAGGTCGTCGCGAATCGCGAAATGGTGATCTTGACCGCGCAACGCGCGGGTTGTTGACCGGGTCGATGGATCAGAGAGCCAGCCTATAAGCGACGCAATCCAGGGGTCCTTGCGCTGCTCGGAAGCGATGGTGCGAAGGTCGATGGAAGACACAATCGACCGAGATATATTCTTGTCAGCCAAGGGAGAGCGCGAGAGGGCATCGGCGTCCGAGTGGTGTCGCCCGCTGCAGTAGAGTACGCGGATGTCGTAGTCTTGCAGGCGAAGTGCCCAACGTGCAAGATGACCGGACGGATCTTTCAATGACGCCAGCCAACATAGTGCGTGGTGGTCCGTGATGACATCAAATGGGCGGCCATACAAATATGGCCGGAACTTAGAGCCCAGATGATCGCGAGACATTCTTTTTCTGTCACGGTGTAATTGTGCTCAGCTTTCGAAAGCGTTCGGCTGGCATAAGCGACAACATACTCAGGGAACCCTTGCTTGCGTGGCGCGAGGACAGCTCCAAGGCCAACACCGCTGGCATCTGTGTCTACCTTTGTAGCGGCCGTCGTGTCGTAGTGGCGCAAAATTGGGGGTAAGTCAGCAAACGACGAAGACTCGTGAACGCCTCGCCGCGCTCTGATGACTACGAGGTGAGTGAGGAGCCTGTTGCTTCCTAGGAGCTTCGTCAGGGGCGATATGATGGCGGCGAAATTCCGAATGAAGCGTCTGAAGTATGAGCATAGACCGATGAAACTGCGCAATTCTTTGATGGACGTTGGCTTGGTGAATTCGGCAACGGCGCGATGTTTGTCGGGGTTGGGGAGAATTCCGTCCTTGGATACGACATAGCCAAGTATCGTGAGTTGCCGTGCAGCAAAACGGCACTTCTTTATGTTTAATTGTAGGCCGGCGTTCGATAAACACGTCAAAACACGCCGGAGGCGTTCGAGGTGCGTGGGGAAGTCGGGCGCGAAAACTACAATGTCGTCAAGATAGCACACACATGTGTGCCACTTTAAGCCACGCAGAACTGTGTCCATTATGCGCTCGAATGTCGCGGGCGCATTACAGAGTCCAAATGACATAACGTTAAACTCGTACAAGCCGTCGGGCGTGATAAAGGCTGTTTTCGGTCGATCGACTTCTTCCATAGGCACTTGCCAATACCCGGAGCGCAAATCGAGAGATGAAAAGAACTCGGCTCCTTGAAGGCAGTCAATTGCGTCGTCCGTGCGTGGCAGGGGATAGACGTCCTTGCGAGTGATCGCGTTCAGGCGGCCATAATCGACGCAAAACCTTATGGAGCCGTCCTTCTTTGTAACAAGTACGACAGGAGAAGCCCATGGACTTTTCGAGGGTCGAATTACTTCGCGTCGAAGCATGTCGTCGACTTGCTCGTTGATCACACGACGTTCGCTGGCAGAAACGCGATACGGGGGTTGTCGCAATGGTGGGTGAGAGCCAGTGTCGATGTGGTGCGTTACAGTTGAAGTCCGACCCAGGGAAGCTTGCCCCACGTCGAAACACGAACGAAATTCTTCCAAGAGGGACAGCAGCTGGGAACGATGAGCCACTGTAAGGGTTCCAGCGATGGAAGAACCAAATACATCTCTAGTCAATGCGTCAGATGTAGAAACAGCACTGAGCGTACGGTAGGTGGCGCTATTCGGGTAGTCGGGCACGTCGATAACTTCCACGCCGTCGATGGATTCCACGGTACCAACACATACTCCTCGGAGCAGCATGACAGGGTATGGGCACGGGGTGCAAACGAAAATTGTGCTAGTGCCCTGGATGATTTCCACCGTCGCAAAAGGTAGCAACAGGCCCTTCCGTGCGAGGAAACGGCCAGACGGCGAAAGTAATGCAATGGCGTCCGAGAGGCCACTGCAGTGCATGGACACGATCATTGCGGCGTTGGGAGCAACCTGAGTGTCGGCTTCGACGATCAGTTTCCTGGAAAGCGGCGGAGCGTCAGTGGGCGTTAAATCTAGCAGCG
This sequence comes from Dermacentor silvarum, assembly GCF_013339745.2. Taxonomy (NCBI): domain Eukaryota; kingdom Metazoa; phylum Arthropoda; class Arachnida; order Ixodida; family Ixodidae; genus Dermacentor; species Dermacentor silvarum. Next base: position 64,234,797 of record NC_051155.1, on the reverse strand, counting down.
GCAATAGTTCTATTTCGGCCTGTGCGCAATCAATAACGGCATTGTGGCGCGAGAGAAAATCCCAGCCGTGGATGACATCGTGAGAGCAGGAGGAAAGGATGAAGAATTCTATGGCGTAGACAACGTCCTGAATTTCTACACGAGCAGTGCAAGACGCCAAGGGTCGAATATGCTGAGCACTGGCTGTGCGAAGGGATAGTCCGGACAGGGGTGTCGTGACTTTCCGAAGTAAGCGGCAAAGTGTAGCATCCATACCACATACGGCTGCACCTGAGTCCACGAGTGCAGACGCGCGGACACCGTCGACAAACACGTCTATCACATTGAATGGGCTGCCGTGAGGACTTGTGCACTTCGACGTTGACGCAGCCCTTGCCTCTTGGACTGCGACTGTTAGTTTTCCTCATCCCGAGGGGCGGCACGAGGTCGCATAGGCGATAACGAGCGCCGGCGTGGAGATGGCGAACGGCGGGTGTTCGGTGGCGGGTGGTATGTCGGTGACGCACCGGAAGGTGGCACGTAAGATGGACGGGGCGAACGGTTTGGCATGGATGATGCGACGCTGGGCGTCTGCACACGATTACAGAAACGAGCCACGTGACCGGCGTAGCCGCAGGCAAAGCATATAGGACGGTTGTCAGACGTACGCCACCGGTTCGCTGTGGCTGGTCCCGTACACGTCGGAGCACGCCCTGTATGGAGCGGCTGGTGATATGAATGTATTGCGGGCTGCACTGGTGGCCTAGCCACGACGTCGGCATAAGTGAGGGGCACAGACGCAGAGAGTGGGTGGGTCCTCGCAACGACTTCAGCGTAGCTGAGCCGTGCTGGTGCCAGGGCCAGTTGCGGTGGAGCCACGACCTCGGTGTAGCTCAGTGCACAGGCACAGGAACATGGTGACGTTGGTCCGGCAATACCTCGGCGATTCTTGCTCGATGGCGCGGCGGAGCGGAGGCACGATAGTCGAAGCGGGCTGTAGCACATGCGGCGGCTGAGCAAAGGGTACCAAGGAGAGTTGGCGCGCTACTTCCTCCCGAATGAATGCCTTCATTGCCGCAAGCAATGCGGTCTGGTCGAAGGTGGACTGGGAAATAATCCATAAACCCAAGCACATTGAGTTGATTGCGAAGAGGCCAAGTATGTGAAATGTGTTTGTACATAACGTGAACAATGCAACTGAACGTATGCTTATCTCTTTAGTGTCTCGCCAGAGCATTATGTGTTTGTGTATATTGTCATGGCGTGATTACTTTGTTTACAGTGTGTATGTACTCATTATATTCTTATTTATTAGGGATGGACTTTAGTGCTAATAATGCCAGTGAAATTTGAAATACAATGCTGTAACTTCGAAGATCGGACACATAGCATGTCGTTCACAATCCCTTATGAGTTATTCACATGTGAAGTGCCTGATATAAAATGTTCAGCTTTCTGTAGTAAATCATGGACAGCTAGTTTTATAATGCTGACACATGCTCTTGGAGGAAGGAGGTAGAAAGGTAGGAAGACAGGCAGGTTCACCAGCGTAAATACAAGTGACTGTGCTGCGGAAGGGGTATAAAGGGAATGAAAGGAAGCAGGTGAGCCGAGATTTAAAACAGAAAGGAAGATAATGTGTGCACATCAATGCGATGCCGTGCACTACAGCAAGAACCCACATGTCAAGTAGCAGGGCAATGCTGGGGTGTTGAACACAGTCTGAACAATGGTGCTCTCCCCCAACAAGGTGCAATTAAGCGCAGTCAAGTTTAGTTTTCTAGCCACACCGAAATGAGGGCAGTCAAATAAAAGACCTCGGATCGTTATTTCACAGCCTCAGTAGTTTACTATTAACATTGAGATCTCTTTCGTGCAACATCACTACTATATTGGCCTCGAACAACTATTGAACGAACATAGCCCTAAGATGGCCAAGGTGACGCAGTCTTTGGAATTATCTAATATTGAGTGGAAATTCTTCTTCCTTACAGGTACAACGGTCACCTGGAGGTCCAGGAGTCATCAGGACCAATAACTCTGAATATATATGAATGATATTGCTACACGCGTGTGGTATTTGGCTGTTTGAACGAGGCGCGCGGGCGCCATCACTCGAGAAAAGAAGAGAAAGAAGGAGCTGGGCTCGCGCTGTGACCCTATTGAAAAATCTCGTATGTACGTGTTATATGTGGCTCGTATATACGAGATTATTGGATATGTGTCCTCGTATCCCACGTATGCATACGAGGGCCTCGTATCCCACATATGCATACGAGGGCCTCGTATCCCACGTATGCATACGAGGGCCTCGTATCCCACGTATGCATACGAGGGCCTCGTATCCACTGCCATACATACGAGGGCCTTGCCTCGTATCCCTTGCATGCACTGCCTTATGCTACTATTGGGTTTGTGTGCTGCACAACAAATATTTATTAATTGTAGGCTGGTATCTCATGCACCACCTACATGAAGAAGCCCTGTTGTGACGGGCTCTGTATTAATTTTGCCTAGTGTAGCTCTTTATTGAGTAGGTATACATTATAGAAGGCCTTCTAGAAATGATTCTCTGCATTCAACTTGGCCCGGGCATATACCTGCCATGCCCTCTAGAACTTAACTCCTTTAGAGTTGCGATGTACCTTGGGGAATATATGTGTGCCTGCATTTAAGGAATGAGCCGTTATACATTGAAAACACTTTATTTACCAATATAAAACGTGGGAAACAGCAGGTGTGACCACCTTCTTTAGGCGACGGCGAAGACCAGAGTTCATGACAGAAATAGAAGCCCCAGGGTCGACAAGTGCAGAACTCGTCACGCCATCAACGTCGAACACACACCGTCGAGTCGGCAGAGTAACTAGAGGGTTTTGGGGCAGAGTCGTCGATGCAGCGTTACCTCTGGGCGCTGCATCGTTTAGTTTTCCGGAGTGAAGGAGCCACGGTTGCTTGGCGACGGGGCGCGACGAGGTGGCGGGGAGCGGGAGGACGGACGGCAGTATGGTTGCGAATGCGACTGGTGACCTCTAGGTGACGGAGAGCGGCTGGACCATGTCGTGGCAGCATCAGGATTGTAATGGTGTGCCGCAGATAGTGGCTCAAAAGGGCTGCAATCAAGGCGGCGAGCATGGCCAAAGGATGGAGTACGTTGCGGGAACGACCAGCGGTTGTTACAGTAGCGAGCAACGTGCCCGACACGGCGGCAGTTAAAGCAGATAGGCCGATCGTCTTCAGTTCGCCAATCAGTAGGGTTCCGAGATCGTGGAGCGAACCGTGGATACCGAGAGAACGATGTCGGGGCCCCGGAAGCGGGAGTCGGGCTGACAACGGCGCAAGCAGCGTGAACCCCGAGATTCGCGAGTTCGTTTCGCACGATGGCTTGGACGAGTGAAACCGCTGGTGCGCTCGAGTAGCCGGCATTAGAGCTGGTAAAGAGGCTATCGGGAGCCATTGCCTCGATTTCGCGGCGAACAATCCTCGTCAATTCGGCCGAAAGGTTAGATTGCGGCCGCTCTTCACATGAAGACGTTGCAGCCGTGTTGGGAAGCCGGGCGAATGGTCGTTCAATACGGCGGCTCTAAGCCTGCTTGAAGCGCTGACACTCGATCATGGCATCAACAGTAGCACAATTTCTGCACATCAGCAAATTGAATGCGTCATCCGCTATCCCTTTCAGGACGTGGCCAACCTTGTCAGACTGACATGTTACTGTCAGCTTTACGGCACAGCGCCAGTATACATCCTGTATGTACGACAAGTATGATTCCGTGGACGTCTGGGCGCGCGTTGACAGCTAGCTGTTGCTTCGCAGCGATTTTTCGACTGGAGGCCTTACCGAACAGGTCACGGAGCTTTTGTTTGAATGTATCCCAGCTCCCAAAGTTGGCCTCGTGATTGTCATACCACAACTTCGCCGTTCCACTAAGATAAAACACCACATTGGCCAGCATGACTGTCAGGTCCCTGTGGTTTGAATCGCTCACCCGTTCGTATAGCGTAAACCATTCCTCAACGTTGATACCATCGGTCCCGTTGAACGCTCCAGGGTCTCGGGGTTGGACTTCTACAATCGGTGTCCGCGGCGCAGAAGCAGATTCTGGTTGGGTGTGCCATGGTGGTCGCACCGCAGCTCCGTCGTCTGGCGAGAATACCCAGCACCTCCACCAATGTGTGACGGGGTGTCAAACACGTAGAAGCGGGACAAGATTTATCAACAGGGACTGTTGGCTGAGATGGCCAAGATGGCTGAACACGCGCAGCGCCCCCCGGCGATCGTCGTCTTCCTTGATGCAAGGAGGCGGCCCGTACGCTGGACGCCGCAACGGCGCTGGACGCCGCAGCACAGCCCGTATCGGAACGTCAGGGAGCCGGGGCGAAGCCCGACCATCGCAGGATCCGTCCGGTAGCTCGGCCTCCAGGGACAGCGAACCGTGGCGAAGCCCGGTTTAACAGGGTCGGGATCGTTGACGTCGAGACGTGGCCCGCCGTTCGATCAGCAGAGCCTGGCGAGAGCCCACCGAGCTGGCCCGTTCCGCTGAGCTTGTTGGCTCCGTCGCTCTAGCTGCTCTGTCGTGGAACGCGCACCGACCACGCGCACCGACCACGCGCACCGGCCACGCGCACCAGCCACGCGCACTCCCGCACTTTTCGGCCCCGCACACCGAACACAAGCACTGAAAAGCCCGCGCATTTCACCTCTCGGCCCCGCACACCGAGCACAAACATTAAATTGCCGTCCTCCTACCACACCAGTATACACTTTATTTACACAACTACATGCAGTTAAACCTCGATAATATGAACCTTCTGCTGTGGCCATGGGTTCTTGTTGTCTATGCCTAGCTGTTTAATGATACGGTGCATCTAATGTCACCATTAAGAAAAATAATGCGGGATAGTGTTCTGTTCGTGCTTGCATGCCGGAAGCATGGTTGCTGTGCTCAAGTGCACACTCCAAAGCTTTTATATTGAGTGCAACTTGCACATACTGATCCAGGGCAAAACCCTCTGAAGGTGGATTTTTTTTGCCAAATGCGACCCCCACGGGTAGCTTTTTTTACTGCACGTTTATAAATTATTCAGAGACTTATTTCAAAATATTATTACCGTAATTTGTTCAGCGAAACTAAAGTGAGAAAAAAATATCTTTTGCCTTGGTATACCATAATCTGACCATAACGTAATCAAACTGCATAGGCGAGCGCATTCAGGAAAGCTCTATGGATATGCGTCCATCAGAAAACAAAGAGTGAGAAACCTCTGCTAATCCTTCATCTTATTGCCAACGAGATGCAATGAGCTTGCGCGAGCCTCAAAAATAAAAAGAGTAAACGCTGGCACGGCGGCATCATTTGTGTGTACCAGTGCCTGCCTGTGAACGGATGTAATCGCGCCCCTGTGAGCATTAAATGAGCAGAAAGTGTTTGCACGCCTGGATGTGCAAGCGGTAGTATACACGCGTCGGAGTAAGGAAAAAAAGAAACGGAATACAAAAGCCATTGGCGCAACAAAAAGATTCCCTTATTCCCATAGAGTGCCAGCACATGCTGGGTAAGTTAGAAAATTAGAGCACTTAATTCTTGAGATGCAGCCAGCGCCGTAAATATATGGCGCATAGACCATTTCTGATTTGTTCGCGAAGCCTATATTCACGTGATTGACCACAAAAGGGACCACAACTAAAAAATAGTGAACACGTGTCGTTAATGCCGTTGTTACCTGCTATGACGGTACGTACGGGGTGTTATCAGGGCATGAAGGAGGGGAAACAAATTTTTATGCCACAGAGTTCAGGGATGCGGTCATTATGCAAGTAAATACGGTAGTTGGCCTGCTGGCAAACATTACCCTCAAAACCACGAACTACTGGATGCGACAAACCAGCATCACTGATTACTTTCAGTAATCCAAAATTCGTCAAATAAAAGTACCACATTGTAGCAAAGAAAAGTAGCAACAAAAAATTGTAATTAAATCTTAGTCTGGATCGTATTATTGTTTGCTTAATCCTGAGATTTTCCATGGCCCCTACAACTTCAAATTAAGGAGGTTTACTGCATTTACATATACAAGGTGTTTCAGCGAACACTTTCAAAATTTATTTAAGGGTGCCTGTGGCGGACAGCCCAATTCTAGTTAATGAGCTGGTCTACTCGAAGAGGCGGAGATTACTTGCACAAAAAATTGAAATGCATAATCGACTAATTAACAAAAATTCACTAATTAAGTTTTTAACTAATTACCTTATGGCCCATATTGCAATTTACGAATTGTAGCTGAGGAGTTCGCAAGGCGGATCCACTTAGAATTAATTCTCAGGATGACACCAGTATCGAGATAATTCCCGAACTTTGCGGAGAAATGCATTGGCGTTCCAGTTAATTTTGTGCTTCAATGCATAAAGCGATGTTTTGTTAAGAACCCAACTGGAACGCCAATGCATTTCTCCGCAATATTCGGGAATTAATATCTCGAAACTGGCGTCATCCCGGGAATTCGTTCCAAGTGTATCCGCCTTGCGAACTCCACGGCTACAATTTGTGAATTGCAATATGGGCCATCAGGTAATTAGTTAAACTTAATCACTGAATTTCTGTTAATTATTTGATTATGCCTTAAGATTTCTTGTGCAAGTAATGTTCGCCTCATCGAGTAGACCAGCTCATGAGCTACAATTGTGCTATCTGCCACAGGCAACCTTTCAGAATTTTTAGGGGCGAAGCTCCTTATAGCGGCACCCGTTCGTCCTCGTCGTTGTAGTAGTGTGTAACCAGTCTGAGAAAAATGAGAAAAAAATTCCGAAAGTTGTGTCCGTAGCACGGAATCGAACCAGGGACCCCTCGCTTCCGAGCGCGCGGCGTTAGCCCACTACGCCACGAAGCGGACATGGACACACGCACCACGATGGCAATAAATACCCAACATTAACGAAAGGCCGGGTTTCTAGCGCGTTTCTAACGCGTTTGTGCTAGCGCGTTACGGCCCGTGTAAGAAGCTGGTGTAAGACGCTGTGGCCTCTCCGCCTTACCTTCAACGCTTTTCGAACGCGCTGCCCAAAGCGGTGGCAAGTCAAGTTCAAGTCGAGGAGCGTTTATGAATACGGGGGGTATACTATCTCAGCAGTCATGTGATGGCGTCGGCAAACGCGGTGCACGTTCCGGCATGTGTAAATGGCTGCGTAAGACGCTGTGGCCGCTCCACCTTACTAGCGAGTACTGCACATTTCTAACGCGTTTGTGCTAGCATCCCCTTAAGCGGGAGATCCGATGATTCCCTCCGGAGCTTCGCCCACTCATCATCATTCACCCCGTGGATATGCTGTGATTTTTTTGAAAGTGTTCGCTGAAACACCCTGTATGTGTACACTATTGCATGCTTATTTTAGATCCCTCAGCATGTCTGCCAGGTATCTATTCATTTTGGAGCGCCGCAACTTCTCTTCCTCAGGGGCACATCTTCTAAGGTATGCATCGAATGCGTCTGAAAAATTAGTCATTTCGGTGTTATACATGCATTGCTACAACCATTACAATAACAAAATTGAAAGAATGTGAATGATACTTACTGCCTACAGCTTGCAATTTATGGGGGCTTAAAGCCGGCTTTTCCACAGCATTGGTGTCCTTAAGAAAGCGGCGACAAAGAGCCCCAGTGACGCTCCTACCCCTGAGTGCCGGGACTCCCCACACCAGTTTCGCCAGTTCTTTGCAGAACAGGGAGTCCCGGCCACGGCCCTGGAGTAGGTCCCACCTCTCCTTGTCAACCAACACACCATTTCCTAGGTGTACCTGCAATAAAGGACGGCAGAGACACATTAAGACTGTTTACGTGTGGGAACCTGAAAGCACCTTTAGTCAACCAAATGGCTTCAATTGTGACGCGCGCAATATGGCACACGCACTAGGCACACCTTAATTTAGATCAGCCCGTACCAAAGAGCCGCCATAACATCAGGTAAGCATGCTTGTTTTGCACCCCGGGGTACCAGGTTCTATTTCCCACCCAGTCCGTCAAACTTTCTCATCAAAGCAATTTGCTTTGTTTACAGGAGCCTACCTGAAAAATCTGACATCCAAGCATTTTTTTACGTGTTTTTAATGTTTGCGCAATCGACCACTCTTGGTACAGTCTTTCGGACACACCGGACGACAATGAATTTTCATGTGATGGAGCCTATAATTCTTTCACATTAAAGGAGGCCATGCTGTCAAGCTGTACAGTCTGTTTCACACTTAGGGGAAATCTCGGAGCGCATTGTATCGCGATGCGGCGAGCGCTGGAGTCGGGTGCCAGAAGCAGCTCGCGCAGGCGCAGACGCTCGAGGCGCGTTATCTTGAACCGCGTCGACTGCTCGACGCGGCTGGCCGCCAACCGCGTCGAGCAGTCGACGCGGTTCAAGATAACGCGCCTTGAGCGTCTGCGCCTGCGCGAGCTGCATCTGGCACCCGACTCCAGCGCTCGCCGCATCGCGATGCAATGCGCTCCGAGATTTCCCCTAAGTGTGAAACAGACTGTACATAACACAGGACACAGCAGGACATGCAGTTGTGCAATTAGGGCATTCATGCTTCAACTAAGGCTTGCAAAAAAAGCTGTTAAGGTTATCACTATACACAAATGCTACAAATGGTTTTGCCCCAAGCATGCTCCAATTACTCAGTTATAATCAAATAAAGTAGAACTGTTCAATTTACTTCCAAAACACTTTTGAAGCCTGTGCACCATGCACCCTCACAAAAAAAGATAAATGTTATACTTAAGTTACACATGCATGTGTCACCTCTTTTTTCGTCTCGATATTCCTGCACTGTTTCTCTTGGAGTACAATACCAACTAGCCCAACTATCCATCCTATAATGCCACACACTTGTACAGAAGCAAGCAGAATAGTATATGTTTCTTCATTTAACAAAAGTCAGTTTCGCTTGAAAGGCAAAACAGTGATAGCGATAACAAAGCATCTAACAGCTATAAAATAATTAGTAGTTTAATCGGCCCCACATAATGCAGCAAACATTCTCATACTAATTAAATTGATCAGCACGGTCTCAGCACACACAGGCAAAACACAAACACATCTCGCTCGATGAGTAGCTTCTCGCTTCCTTGAGATAGAGTGAGCTGCAACATTAGGTATGCAGAAATCCAGGGATGCCGGCGGAGAGACTGATACAAAGTGAAGAGCCATCTCGGCTCACTCAAACTTAAGAAATACTGCAGAAAACTTCTAGGATAGGGCACACCCAGGCCCCTTTTTACGTCTGCAGCAAGAAGCAATAACTTGACCACCCCAGGCCAGGCTGACTAGAAGACAGACATGCTTCACCAGCGACTTGCGCCCTCCCACTTGGGCAGACTCAGTGTCATCCCAACCCCGCCCGCATGAAGACTGTGCACTCTCAAATGCTTTTTCTTGATAGGATCTTATTGCACTTGGACCTTAATGTACGAGCCACCACATCGACAGCCCCAAATTTTAGCTTGGACTGTCCGTATAATTGCTATCGCAATAACAAAAGAGAAACTCACCTTGCCATTAACCTCAGCAAAAACTGCCGGCAGTGCAATGTCGGACTCCTGCAAATGACAACAATACTGTCATTAACAAGTATTTCCTCAACCTCAGTACATTTCAGCGACCTATTATTTTCCTTGCATGTATATATAATGCCAGGCAAATAGAAGTTAGCAAAGATTGAGGACCCTACTTGATTGCACACGGCCTGCGATGGTGGATTTGCAGGTTGCAGCATAATAGAGGCCCCTGGCACTGCAACGTCAGACTCCTGCAAATGACAACAATACTGTCATTATCAAGTTCTGCAGCCAACACATTCTAGCTCTGCAATATGTGTTTCAGGTATAAGCTAATTAGTTATTCAATCCCACCGGTTAAACATACACTAGAAAATGAGCACACAAACAATTAGAAGACAAAATGCAGGAGCAATTTGTCCATCTACTGCGCAAAGGGTAGCAGCATGCTTTCTGGTTTTTCGAGACACGGGTTCTGCGGGGTAGCAGAGACCAATCGGCAAGCTACGATGCCGCCATAACGCCACAAGAAGGCTCTTGTCTCTGCAAAGTTGTGACACGGGTAAAGGATTCGTAAGACGCCTACCAGCGGCAACAACCCAGATTAGATTTCAGAAATGCTGCACACAGATTGTATTCAATGGTGCTGAGGAGGTCGTTTGGGATGCCAAGGACAGCCATGATACATCTGACGAGAATGACTTCTGAAGTTCTGACGAGGATGTAGCTTTAGCATCGACTGCCACATCTAGTAGCCGAGCTTGCGTTAAAAAATGTCTGCCATGTTCATAGTTGTCATTCTTATAGGGCCGCTGTGGCCACTGCCGCAAGGGCAAGACAAAAAAATCTATATTGTACATTATGGTGGGTTTTCATAAGATTAAAGCAAATCTATATTTAAATATTTTTTTCTTCCTCTGTGAGGTCAATATATAGGGGTCAATTTATACTAGTGGTTGACCTACTTCTGAGTGAATACGGTAGTAGCAATAAAGTTTATCATATATCTGCCAATGTCCTAGGTATATTGATCTTATTCTCAGTACATTTGAGCCACCTATTATTTTCCTTGCATGAATATATAATGCCAGGCAAATAGAAGTTAGCAAAGATTGAGGACCCTACTTGATTGCGCACGGCCTGCGATGGTGGATTTGCAGGTTGCAGCATATAGAGGCCCCTGGCACTGCAACGTCAGACTCCTGCAAATGACAACAATACTGTCATTATCAAGTTCTGCAGCCAACACATTCTAGCTCTGCAATATGTGTTTCAGGTATAAGCTAATTAGTTATTCAATCCCACCGGTTAAACATACACTAGAAAATGAGCACACAAACAATTAGAAGACAAAATGCAGGAGCAATTTGTCCATCTACTGCGCAAAGGGTAGCAGCATGCTTTCTGGTTTTTCGAGACACGGGTTCTGTGGGGTAGCAGAGACCAATCGGCAAGCTACGATGCCGCCATAACACCACAAGAAGGCTCTTGTCTCTGCAAAGTTGTGACACGGGTAAAGGATTCGTAAGACGCCTACCAGCGGCAACAACCCAGATTGGATTTCAGAAATGCTGCACACAGATTGTACTCAATGGTGCTGAGGAGGTCGTTTGGGATGCCAAGGACAGCCATGATACATCTGACGAGAATGACTTCTGAAGTTCTGACAAGGATGTAGCTTTGGCATCGACTACCACATCTAGTCGAGCTTGCGATAAAAAATGTCTGCCATGTTCATAGTTGTCATTTTTATAGCGCTTGTTATTTTCCTTGCATGTATACATAATGCCAGGCAAACAGAAGTTAGGAAACGTTGAGGACCCTACTTGACTGCACATAACCTCGCACGGTTCATCTGCAGGTTGCTGCATGATAGAGGCTCTTTGAAAGAGAATAATCCCATGGGCAACTATTGTCTTCACTGAAAAAAGGCATGCCATAAATTACGGTCAATAGAAGCTTCATTACTATACCTCTGAGCTTTGGGAAGCAAGTACTGCTGCTTCCACTGTCATCTGCACCAATATTTGGAGGTGTGGCATTCGGGCAAGGTACACTGTTTTCCTGAAAAGAAAGGCAGCATTAACACAAGGCGCCCAAGGAGTGCTCGAGGAAAAAAGAGAGACGAAGTGGATGAGAAGGGCACGTGGTGCGAATAAAGAGCCAGTGCGGCTGAAACCAGAATATTGAGTGCGAGTCGTGAAATATCACGGCACGCATAGCGAGCGAGGGCCACGAAACTGCCAACGCCGGGCAACGCTCGCTTCACGATAAAGGCAGTAAACGAAACTTCAGGGAGCTAAATCCTACCTTTTCCGAAAATGCAGCAAAATGTACGGCTTCCTGCTGACAAGAGACAAAGATTACGCTCTATAACATACCAGCAAACAGCACTTACTTTTCGTAATGCTAAGCAGCAGTTTCCCAGCCCCTTTTCTGAAGTTATTAGAGTTCCCTGAAGCCTACTGTTGTAAATCTTTGGCTTAAAAAGTCGAGATGAACTAAGTCATTCCTGTCAGCTATTAAAATTATGGTGTTTTACATGCCAAAACCCCTATATGGTTAGAGGCATGCTGTAGTAACGTAGTGAGACGCCCGAGTAACGTTCACTAGCTGGGGTTAGGTGCACTACTGTGCACCTAACTCTCGAGTACCCAGGAGCTTTTGCATTTTGCCCTCCACGATATGCAGCTGCAATGGCCTGGTATTGAATCAATATCCTCATGCTTACCAGCACAACAGCTTAGCTGCTAAGTCACCAAGGATGTTCCCTTTGTCAGCTAGCTACAAAGACCAGCTTGTACTCAATTAAAAGCATCACAATTCTAATTATTGAAAATGACTGAGCCAACTAAGTTCACCTTATATTTGCACAAAGAGAGTGTACATACCTTGCAACAACGTTGGCAAGTTGCTGTGAACCAGGAATCTAGGAAGAAACAAAGCAACTATTACCACCACATACATCATCTATTCTCTTGTTATTGCTTGTTCACGTAAACCATTCACAAAGAGAACTGGTTATAAAAAATATGACAGCAACCAGTCTCATATTCAAATGAAAGCTAGAGATTGCATAAATTGTTAGGTTTTACATGCCAATACCACAATATGATCATTAGGCACATCGTAGTGGGGAACTCCGGATTAGTTTTGCCTGCCTGGGGATCTTTAACTTGCACTTAAATCTAATTAACAGATATTCTTGCATTTCGCTCCCTTTGAAGTACACCTACCATGGCCAGCAAATGAACCTGCGTCTTCCTGCCCAGCAGCGGAATGCCTTAGCTACTAAACCACAATGGCAGGTTCATCCTAAATGATATACGCATTTTTGCGAGTGAAGGACGACCACAACTGTAAGCAGTAATGCACCAACTTTTCTCCATGCACCATGGCAGGTCCATCCTGAATCATTTACAGATTTCTGCAAGTGAAAGAGCAGCACAACTGCAAGCAGTGATGCATCTATTTTTCTCTTGCAAGAGATATGCACCTGCCCGCATGCAACAACACTAATTTTTCCGAATATTGTTATAGGTGTTACATTACATCATTCTTGCTAAACGAGGGCCTCATATTCTTGCTAAGACACATTCTTGCTAAAATGTTATCAAGAATATGTACAGTGTAGGTATTTTGCAATTTCTTTTAACCCTTGCATGCAGCCCAACACATTTTTAAATATTGTAAGCTAATGCTCACCCAGTTTGTTGAGAAGGTGGTCCTCCAGGCGGTCGTGACGTGCTTGCAGCTCATCTTTTTCTTTTCGGAGTGCTGCCAGCTTCCGACACAGGGCTGCATTTTTTTTGCTGCTCTGCCAAGAGCAATTTTTTTGGAACAACATCATCTTCACCATCATCAGAACTCGTGCCCTGATCATCGGACATTAACCTCGCCAGTTTGCGGCGTTTTGCGGCTTGCACATTGCGGGCGGCCTTTTTCGCTGAAGGAACCTGCGACTAAAAAAACAAAAAAAGCCCCCCAAAATTGTAAGTTTGCAGAAATTAAGAAAGAGAAACCCTTTTCATATTTCTCATCAGCAAGTTTTAAACATAAATCGCCTTTGGAACAGAATGCACAAAGGCACATTTAAATATTTTTGCTTACTGTGCCATTGTGACATTGCCAGTGCCACAAAAGACTACTTGCAACATGGAGTACAAGCAAGTGTAGTTGGCAGCTAACATAAAAGACAACACAGGGATGCTTGTTGCTGCTTAACAATTGTTAGAACACATACATTACTATTTTCCTAGACGCCAGCACATTAGATCGTTTAATCTCCATTTCAGTAAACCAGTTAAGTTTAATGGGTCTGAACACCCTGCTTTCAATAAAGCGAGAAATATGGATAGGTACTAGTTGGTCTTCATTCACCTTCTGCAGTGCTGCACAAGCGTGTCATGATTTACATGACGCGCTCGTGCATTTGCAATACTCAAATCTAGTGAGAAGCCCATTAAACAGAACAAAAAGTGTGGACTTGTATTCTATCTCGCAAATAAATTGCAGCGCTTCGGAGGCTAAAAGCATGCTCCAAAAAATAAGGTCATATCCTGTTGCAGCAGAATATAGTTCCAGATATACAGCTCTAAATCCTGTTTATTGGCAGAATTTAGAGCCATAGGGCACATGCACTTGATCTCATCTGTAAGGATCGAGCGCCAGTTTGCAGCAGCCACACGGCACTGTTCTTCCCAGACAGCCTGATTGTTGTAAACATAAGAAAACTTGCCCTGTTTATTTCGAATCACTTCCTATTATGCAGTAAGCCATGCAAATTTGTGGCTTGTGTATCCAAAATAAATTTGGATAGCATAAGTATGGTAAGTGAATGTCTTGGCAGTAGGAAAGGGACCTCACTGTTTGCTTATTAGTTTGCCCAATGTTGTACATACCATTACTACACTGATTTACACAAAGATAGTATTGTTTTCTAATACATACGTTCGTCGCCAAACCACTTGTTGCAGATGAGTCTCCATCAAAAATAAATTCTGGCACGGATTTCTTCCGCTTTGTCAACCGTTGTATGAGGTGTGCCTTTGTTACTATAGCACAGTAAAGAGAACAAAAAACAAGATCAAGAATGAAAGCATACAAAAATTAAACATGTTGGTCGAATTGCTAGCACAGCAGTTACATTAACCGTTGTAATATGGTTAGCTAAACAATTTATTTGTACTTGTTGCATATTATGTGCCATAGAAGATTTTGCATTTATTTACTATATGCATTTAGACATACTGCTCAAAAGATGGATTCAATGCATAGTTGATAGAATGAGCATTGAATACAAGATAAACGAAGACCCGCGTCCCTACAACCACGAAGAGAAAAATACAATCGCGTTCATTCATTGTAGGACTGGCAATCACCAAACGAAAGTGCACGCTTTGGGCTACATATAACCTGCATCATTTCTCTAGACGCCGCAGCCTTCCCCACGAAATACAAGTCAATTCCTTTTTTTCTCTCTCTCTGTCTTGTTCATCTGAAGCTACGACAGATGCGACAGGGTCTGTTCGCAGAAACCGAACATAGGTGTGTTCAAAGTATTGAAAGTGACACCGAGCATGATTCCACATTTTGCGTTCGTTAACTGCTTCTTTGATAACTCTGCCAACTCGCACAGTCTAGTCATCCGTGAAGTTTGTAAACGCACCAAGAAAGCTGTAATTTCACTAAACGTGCTACAGGAGCCTTTTTGAGCACTGAAAGCCCCACGTCTTCCTTGCGATATTTTGTATCCCTTTTAGCGTCGTTTTGCATGCCCGGCGGTTTACGTCCCCTAACTTGCGGTGCGCGACAGCTATCCGTACGCATGCGGCACAATCTAAGCATAGGTACAGCGTCGAAGTCGAAACAGTTGATACATTCAAATGAAAATCACTTACCACCAAGCTCCACAATGTCCGCGAGGTAATAGTCTTCATTGCTGTGGTCCGACAGCAGTCCAGTGTCGCACCAATACACCAATTTTTTCTTGCAGAGTTCGTTCACCGACGTAGGGGCATACTTCTTTATCAGTGAAATATGCACTATTGCCTTGGCACCGTCGTGGTATTTCACGAAAGCAAAGCTCCGCGTACCCGACGTGGCCATTGTTGTGTAGCACGATATTTGCACTGACTTCACTTCGCCACTTTCCGGATTGATCCTGGATTGACTACGAAATACATGATGACGACGATGATCGTGCTTCCCTTTGCATTGTTGGGCACCACACAGTGCCCTGATGGAGAAGAAATAATAATAAAATAAATAAAGTCCTAACCATTTCTATAAAAAACACGCACCTTGTAGACTGCGCCAGTGACAACCATTTAAATGGGCAGTCGCACGCGGCAGCAATGCACGCGGCAGGTGCGGGCGCCCTCGCGAGGTCGGATATGCTTCGAGCAGCTTCGAGCTTGTTTGAAACGCAGTTCGTTAGTAGGATTCCCAAGACTTTATTTCGAAGGGGGCGAGAAGCTTGGATCCCCCCCCCCCAACCCCACCGGTTTCCAGATAGCATCTGCCATGCCATGTGAAAACCGTCACAATTATAACTACGGCCTTTTCGCGCAACCACGTCTGCAGACTGCATCATCCACTGCATAGTGCTAGTTTTTCACTTAGCAGTATATCTGGGGAAACTCTGCAGTTAAAGACACCGCAAATGCGCAGCGCACGAATACAATTCCGCCATGCATACAACACGCATAAGGGCGCCAAGGTGGTCAAAATTATAGTTTGTAGCCTCTGACAATGGCGTACCTCACAATCATTTTGTGGTTTTGACGGCCGTATCATTTATTTTAAAATAAGTACTGTGGCAGCCCCGCTGCGTAAGTTGTTCGCAAATAGTCGCAAATGGAACAAGACGTCGGCATCACGAGGTGATGGCAGAGAGAACAGACGTGAACGACATCACTATCGCGAGGAATTTGGTGTGGTGAACGGCAGGGGCCGTATTCTGAAACGTTCGCCTAGGCGAACGTTTCCGAATACGGCCCCAGGTCGCGCTAGCCGGTGGTAACACATCGATCGCGCTTGCAGTCGGGAATGGTCGCGCAACCACTGCCAGTCCCCGGTATGCATGAGCCTTTAGAAGATAGGCATGGTCACACGCTATTGAACTGTGGGAAGTGCTTTTATTAGGCGCTTTTTTCCGCAATATTCCCGCTATATATATTCAGCATCGTTGGGGGCTCTGAAATTACCAAGAACGACTGTTTCTTTATATATAGAACGATGTAGTACGTTAACTGTCCTTACAACATATATTGTTACGGATAGGCAACGCATTGTAACAATATAAATGGTGTGCGCAATGGTGTTAATTAAATTACAGCATGATCGATGCAACGGCATACAGATAATTATCTCGCTCGGTCGCTCGATCGCTATGCTCCTACAACAGCCCTCACAAGGAGTAATGACATCTGCGTTAAAAGGAAGCTGGTACACTGCCTTGTCTGTTTCCCTTCACCTGTGTCCGTGTATATCTTTTTCTGTGGTGGACCTCTGAGAAATCGAACCGAAACTGGCTGTAACGTTGAAAAGTTGCAGTAATAAATTATTTGTGGTGTTTTTTATGTCCTGCAGTTTTTGTTCTATAATTCAAGGGTCAATTCACTCAACGTAAGGACGTGGTCATTCAGAAATATGATGTAAGTTACTCCGTTAAGTTTGGGTATTGTTGACGAGTTTCATTATCATACCTGTAATAACGTTGAACTGGTGCGTGCACGTCCATGTGAACGGGCGTTGGCAAAGAGGTTTCATATGCTTGGTAGCTAAAACCAACGTTTATAGATGCTAGCTTCCATGAACGTTGGCTATAGAACAGCATCGGCAGCATCGGGCTGCTGTACGTGCTGGCAGACCAATCAAGGTACACGATCGAACACTTCTTTAGAATCGGCCCGAAACGAGTCCAGACAGGGACCTCCAGCGCGTAGTACGCAGCATGAGAGGCATTCGTTGAAATGAACTGTCACTTCAACTGTAATTTCATAAGTTCATTTGTGCGCTGGCAGCGAGAATGCGCGCTGTGTTCGTCATCTTTCAACTTCGTGCTTAGGCAGCAAGTAAACTCAGCTGCTTTGTCGTATTCATATGTTTCAAATTTATGTGTGCAAGGTCACTTGGACATTGTCACTCTTCTGCATTCGATGTACGAACACCGGGCCTTACCTAGCAGACGACACGGAACTTGCAATTGCAGTCCTAAACTTGATTAAAATTTTATTTGTGAATAATGTGTGTGTACGTTTATACAGACTGATACATATTTTAAAGTAGGATAACCAGCGGCCCATCACGCCGAGCACCTCGGCGGCACAGCCTTTGACTGACGCCCTACCCGACGACGCTGCAGACACCGCAGATACTGCCAACTGCGATGAAAATCGCCAGCGAGGGATCGGCGTAGCTGCTTCCAGCGCTGATACTGACGACAGTGCCCTGGCATACTTAAGCGACGCACAGCCGCCAAGAACCACAAGTGAAGCTGGCATCACCAGTGACGACTTATTCGACGATGAGCAGACGGAATTTGTGGATGCCGTGCAGCGGTGAAGACAATGACCATACCGACGAAGAACGAAGTGACCCCGCCAATGGGCCTGTGCCACAGTTCCATGACACCGAGCTGCTAGCTCAATGTGTCCGCCACTTCGGAAACAAAACACTGCCTTCTTCATCAACAACACTGGCTGAGGCTGTTGTGTTGATTATGGCGTTTGTTGTGGCGCATGGGCTCACTTGGTCGGCGGTTGATGATTTGTTAAAGTTGGTTGACGCTTTGTTTGGGCATCGGCCATCTGGTCTCCCACGCTCAAAATACCTGTTTCGAAAGCTTTGGGCTCCCAAATGTGAACAGATAGCCCAGAGACATTACTATTGCGAATTGTGTATGTCGCTTCTTGAGATGAGTGAGAACAAGAGGAGTCTCCACTGCACTATATGCCAGCTATCATACGATGTGAGTGAGGTGAAGAAGAAAGGGTGCTTCTTTGCTATTATGGACATAAAAGAACAGCTTCAACACATAATAGCAAGAGTCAAGGAGCTCCTTTTCAGCAGTCTATCAATGCTACGAGACGAACAAAGTTCAGGAAATGTAGTGACGACAGACATTGCAAATGGGGCAATTTGTAAAGGACTCCGCCAAATGGGTCTTATGAAATGGAGTGACTTAACATTAACTGTGAATACAGATGGGAGCCCATTGTACAAGTCCTCCAATGCCTCCATTTGGCCCATTCAATTGTCGATCAACGAGCTTCCGCAGCCCCATCGAAATGCAAATACCTTCCTCGCCGGCTTGTGGTTTGGGCGGAAACACCCTGATATGGCTCTTTTTATTGGGAAGTTTGTGAAAGCCTTACAGATGGTTGGGGAGATTGTGTGGCAGCATGGTGCTGTGGACCTGATCTCCAGAGTATACCTAGCTTGTGTCTGCGTTGATGCCCCTGCCAGAGCAGCTGTTGGAAACCAGACACAGTTCAATGGCTGCTTTGTTTGCCCATGGTGCCTAGCATGTGGAACACTGCAAGAAGGTAAGTTCGTTGCAGTAATATTTATTGTTAGATGACATTTCATACTTGTTATTATGGTACTGTGTTAGCCTTGCACTGTATGCTGAAATATTGGCAGACATATCACAATTTGGTAATTTGTCCGATTACTTTCAGAATGTATACATAAAAAAAATTTGACAAAACTGAGGGCATTGGTGAAAATTTCTTGGATTAAAGCCGCACAAAAAAAGGCAAGGATGGTAAAAATGAATGTGACAAGTGCCGAACTGTATTAAAAACACATTACATATTTGCAGAATTCAGGGGTGTAAGGGTTCGAAGACTTAGTGTGAATCATAAGTTACGCCTACCTGCATGGGAAGGTGGCAACAAAATAAATTTTAGCTGATTTAGTTCTTTTTTGTTTGTGATACCATGAACATAATTTATTGTTTGTTTTACTTGAAGGATGTGGTAGGGTTTTCGGCCCTTGAAAATAGTAACCATGAAATATTACGCATCATTTCCTGTATGGTTAGTGTTGAGGATCATTACATATGCATCATGCATTGTTTGTTTGAATCTGTAGAAGCACTCTTGTTAGTAAAGTTCTTTTCTATGCAAATTTACCACTGAACTTGTAAACTTGACTCAAAAGTAGCTGCATGCTCAGGAGGAAGCCTGTAAGTGTGCTTTTTAGTCTGTAGATAGATTATAGCAGCACCATTAAAAGTGTGATCTAACTCTAGTGTCTATCTGCATTTCAGGACGTCGTCTCTACATCAACTCGGAGCCGCCTGCACCAGAGAGGACAGCAGCAGGCATACGCAGGGACATGAAACTTGCCATGGAGCTGCAGACTCCAGTCAATGGACTGAAAGGGCCATCAGCTTTCTGGCCTTTGCAGTACCTGGACCTTGTCGAGTGCTACACTGTGGAGTACATGCATTGTGTGTTACTTGGGGTGACCAGGCAGTTCACGGAGTATTGGTTCGATTCCTCTCACTGCCATGAAAAGTTCTACATAGGTCAGTATTCTGTTGTTTTGGCAGTTTCTTGATCTTGCAACTAATGTGCATGTGAAGCTTATTTGCTGTGCATATTGATTGAGTGGGCTGTTTCGATTTTTCACTTCTGGCTATTATCAGACTGCCAGAGCATCAACTAGCCCAAGAAACTACTTTGTAACGAACCAGACATGCATTTTTCCTGGATTGTTGTGCACACTGAATTCAGGAGCACATGTGTTTTACAGCGTAAGCTGTTATGGGCTCATTCCAACAGGCGCTTTCGGTGGCTATAGTGTTTTTTATAAAAGTAAGCAAAAGTGAGCTCAGCTGACTTTTATTTACTTCTAGCTTTACCTTCTAAAGCCAATTTTGCTTTGCACGATGGTTTCATACAAGAAACAGCAAAAATATCGCTTTGCGTGAACCGCATACAACGCACTCAAACATGCTGCGTTGTCTTGCAGGTTATTCATTCTTGTTTCACCCATTGCTCTGCTTTTTAGCCTAGATTTTTTAGCGGTTCACAGACTGTGTTGAGTGCATTCGAGCGTCAACTACAGCCCCAGCTTTTTCAGCTTGTGTACCAGAGTCACCACGAGCGTTAACTTTCTGAAATCAAAGCTTAAGCAGCTTGTCACAATTGTTTACACATATATAAAGGTATCCTGTGGCCAGCCTGCTTTTCCAGTTTTGTAAAATTATGGTCATTTCCTTAACCATTAAAGCTGGCGGTCAGCGTTATCCTTGAGAAAAGACCTGGAGCAATCAATTTTGAATGTAGGACCATTTTCATGAGATTTCACGTAGTACCGGATATGTCTGACAGCGTATGTAGTGTTGTGCAAAAATAAATGGCGGGACTGCACGCAACCTGTGTTGATCATACAGAACATTGCAGAAGTGATGTATTCTCTAGTGCAACCATTTAATAATATCACTTGAGCTCTTTGGCAATAATAATGAGATATCTTCAAGTGGGTAGTGCATGAATGACCAAACTGCTGATCCCACTGGCCGCTGCTATTCAAGCAGCGGGTTTACATTTTTACTGGCCAGTTGTACTAGCATTTGATTTTACAACCGTTCGGGCATCTTCAGGTTGTCTTGGGATCCCAATTTTTGTGACAGTGATGCTTATTCCTATCAGGGCCAGAACTAGCTAGCTGCTGTCTGGCTGCCAGTGGGCTGTCCAAACCTAAAATTGAAGAGGCCCACTGGCTTACAGACATTCATTCCAGAAATGTACATGATCTGAACTGTATGAAATGGTCTTGCAGGACGACCAAGCACCCTGAATTTCCTGAACCGGCGCCTGAAGGGCATTCAACCGCCACATCATATTACACGCCTGCCTCGCTCAATCCAGGAAAGGCACTTTTGGAAGGCCCATGAGTTGCGAAATTGGCTTCTGTACTACTGCCTACCGTGCTGCCAAAATACTCTGCCATCACCCTACATGAAGCACTTCGCAATTCTTTCCGAGGCCATTTTTCTGCTCCTTTAAGAGCAACTCTCACCTACGGCCATTGCCCAAGCAGGTGAGGAGAAATTTTGTGTATCCTAATCAAGCAGGTTTCACACATGCATTTTGTACTCAGTAGGGTTATTTGAAAAACTGTACATTGATTGTACAAAAAAATAACAACATGCATTTTTGTATTCAAGGAGCTGTGACATAGTTGTCCTATATTATCACTTTATCATTGAAACTGAGAGTAATAGGCCCATAATGGACATGCACCTAAAAAATTCGTCTTTTAAGCGTGCATTCTAATAGAAATTTTACCTTAAAGTGACAGCCCCTGAACATCTCCCACTGACAGTGACTGCCATTTTGATATCTACTGTGTGACATCAGGAAATGTGGAGGAGGAAGAAGTGGTTTTGAACATAGGGAGACCACAGTAACTGTCTTGCACATTAGGCGACACCTCAACTGCATTTTAGAGGAAGGGAATGAGGAAGGAAAGAGAAGCACAGTAGAGAGAGGAGTAAAGCAAGGGCGGCGCATGCATGGCCAGCTCGGCAGCGACAAACATCCAGATGGGAATACTTGGTTTGTAATTAAGGTGGTTCTGTGAATCATAGGGGGTGCATGCTGCTGTGCTGTATTCTTTGAAACAGTGTGATACCACAATGGATGAATTGCTGTGCATGCTCTGGTACCTAACAGCACCGCTGGCACCGCTGGCTGTGATGGCTCCTGGAGTTCGGCCTCTTATGCACTGAACTCCACATCTGTTGCAGCACTGTTGCAAATATATGCTGAGCACAACAGAACATGTATCAAATTTGTTTTTGTTTTCATATTTTTCTGGACTTTTACTGCGGCATTGTACAGTGATAGGTGCATGACATTCAACGTGCGTCAACTCCTGCACTTAGCACGGGCTGCCCGCAACTTTGGCCCACTGTGGGCTCATTCAGCATTTGGGTTTGAGAGTGGGAATGGCCAGCTTGTCAAGTTAGTTACAGCAGCAAATGGTGTGCCTGAACAAATCCTGGAGCGTGTGATTCTCTCCCAGGAGTTGAAGCTGTTGCTTTGTTCAACAGCAATACCGTTGACAACTAAGCAGTTGTGCCATGATTTCCTGCACTATCCAAATGTAGAAAAGGCTCAGCACATACAAGGTGCTTGCATGTTTGGTGCACCCAATGATGTGCCTGTGGTGTTGCCTGCAGAAAGAGATTGTCTGAAGATAGCCCTGAACCATGTACCTCATGTACAAGAACATTTTCGATTTTTGTATCGGGGAACGATATTTCATAGCAGGGAATACAAAAGAAGCAGCAAAAGTGATAGCAGCATTTTCGAGTCAGATGGTGGCGAGTTTTTTATTGTTAAAAGAATTTTGAAAGTTGTTGATGACAGGTTTCCAAGCAATGGCGAAGTTCTTTTGCTTTGCCGAAAAGTTGTTTGTGAGGAACCTGAAGTCGGTATGCCAAGTCACATAATGCCATGTTTTTTTTCTTTGCAGTACCCGCTCGTAGCTCTCAAACTCAGCAGTGTTTCAAAGCCCTGTATTTTGATATCATTTAGTGATGACGAGAAATTTGTGTGTAAAGTCCCCAACCTCATTGAACGGGACTAATTCACATGTTTTCGTGATGGTGCATTAGGTCTTTACGAAAAGGCACCTTGTTAGCATTTTATACAATTTTTTTACTAATAGATGTATATTATGCATTTGATTGCCATTCTTAAGGTACTAGATTTGTGAACTGTAATGCACTCGGCACTGCAACGAGTTCTGTGCATACTGTGAACTGTGTGTGTGCTAGCTGTGTTATGTCCAAAGCAAGCAGCAGCAAGCCCAGAAACATGTCCTAGCAAACTCAACGTCAGGGTTTTTCTTGAGCGACTTGAAAAGCTTTTCTTTATAGCAGCACTGTCCAACTTTCCTCATATAGAATCCAAGGTGTAAAACTGCACCTGTATGTGCAGCCTTGCTGTTTCCAACTTCGCAATTGCGTTTGGTAGAAATCCATACTGCTCAATGCTGTAAAGCCTCCTGGAAAGGGTATCACTGGTCACACTTTCTTGAAGTGCTTTCGCGACAGCATTTGTCAGCTTCATCTTTTTTTTTTGCAGGCTTTCTGCCTCGTACATTGCTGCTTGTAAGAACGTGCCCAGTGCGTTACCACAGGCTCAGGAGGCAAGAGAAGGTTTGCTGTAGAGACACATATTGTAAGAAAGATATTGATTCACTGAAGCAAACACATTTACGGTTGGGTGCATATTGTGAACCTTCTCAAATGCAAAGAAGAGTGTGAGGAATGCAAGTGAAATGCTTGAAATTTCAAAACATGCATTTGAGATTTTGGAATGCAGCTTTTATATATGAAACTTGGTTGTTATGGCAATCGTTCTTTCGTACGGGCAGCTGGTTTCTTCCACAAAGCTAACACAGAGGACTGAAGGTTGGGAACAGCATCTATTGAGTGGATACACCAAGCATGGTGGTCACAAAGTGGTGGCAGGGATAAACTGTTCCATCCATTTGAAAATGCATGGCCGAGACACCTGCATGTGCGCGAATGTGGTCAACGTTTTTCTTGTAAATTACTTCAAGTCGTGTCAGGACAGTTTTGTCGAAACCACTTAAAGGTGACCTTCTTAATGGCTGAGTAACCAAGCTTGGTAAATGGAATATTTGCAGACACAAGGGCCTTCACAAGATCATTGTTGAATTCGCACTGGCGATGTTCTGTCTTTGGAAAAGCATCTTGAAGGTCTTCCCTTCTTCCTGAATTTGCTGCTTCTGTATTTTTGCTTTTATCAAGTTACATAGCCTCATACTCCTGAATATTGTTTCTACCATACCATTCCTTGTTGAGGTGATTTATATGCTTCAAGCAATAACCGCACCTCACCGAGAGTCTGCTGTTTGTTCCAATGCCTTCGTCCTTTCATTCCTTCAAATGCCATTTTAGAGATGTCATCGCTGGTTTTGCCCATGCAGATGCAAACTGCTTCTCACTAGCCATGCCATGAATGAAAGAAAATGAGGTGTGAGTGAAACAAAGAATACAGTATCAGGCGAATAACCATAATGTGACGAATAAGTGGTTGCTAGCTACTTGAGGTGACTTCGCCCTCTGCTTGCGAGCGCCACGGACCGCGCACGACAGCAGAACTTGGCCGAGATGTTCACAACAGCGTATGGTACGCCTGCTCGATGTTATTTCTCCAAGCAGGAGGGATGGTTCAGGGCCCCTTTAAACAGTGTTTTAACAAGTGCACCTAATAGTCTGATTAACCCCTTAACCGTTTTATTATTTTGACAATTGCATGCCTAAACTGCTTATTTAAAGAAGTTTTTATTTTGAATACTTTCCTTCTAATATTTGACTTTATAATTGCTCATGATAAAGGAGGCCAGTTATCTGCTGGTATTTAATAAAAAAACAGCAGAAGCTCAGTTCGGGAAGCTTTATCAAGTTGTCAGGCAATGTTATATTGAATGCCGTACCATGCATTCGTGAGGACACTTCATGGGGATGTCATTCATGTCGATGCGCCATTAATGACGTGCACTGGCAATAGTGTCTTCTGGGTAGTCTTCCTCAGCTGATGAACTGCTAATTTCCTAGTCATCGCTTTCGCTTCCAGAAACGAAGCGAACTTCCGTTTCTGAATTACTATTGTGCGAAGAGCTAGATCATGGGGAAAGGCTTCTTTTTCGTGATGACAGACCTCCAATGTATGCGTCGTTTCCACAGGACGGCATTTTTTGAAGCACGAGTTGTGCCGCAAATAAATGTGAAAGGGAGGTTGAACAAAAAAGAAATTACCTGCGCAGTGCTGCCATTTGCGAAGCGCCACACCAGCTAGCCCGCCAACGAGCGTGTCTTGTTCAAAACACTCGAAAGGAGGTAATGCCTCCTGCAGACGAGCTCGCCCAAGACAGTTTTGGGACAGTTCGGCAAAGACGAGCTGGGCTCGTTTGAAACGTACGGTTCAGGGGTTAAACATGATTTCGGTCAAACATGTTATTGATGCAACTGAACAGTTTATGTGAACTTGCTAGGGGTGTATTTTATATGTAAATGTTGGTATAAATCAGAAAATGAGCCATTGCACATTTCAAGCGTCTATTTTCACTGTAGGGATTATCTGTTGCATCATGCGTACAAAGCACACAGCAACATACAGATCCCATTCAATGAATGAACCTGTATTCACTCGAACACATTCTTAACTGTCTGCTGATGGTTGTTCTTGTACGCGGGGCTTGTCATAATGCTGATGGCATCTTGGAAGCCGCAACAGTTTCACTCCTTATGGGTGAAACTGTTGCAAATGTCCTCTAGTTCTTTAGAACCTTCGTAAGGGCAGATCTGGGGCATCTGTGGGCACTACAGGTGCTTTGATCTTCTGCAGGTCTCTCTGGTGTAGGATGCTCTGCCGCTTCTGGTTATTCCACTTCAGTTATTGGCGTGGATGGTGGTTTGTTCATATCCTGTCGCTTGTAAATGTGAGTTTGCACGTGATTTGCATGTTGCCTTCAACCCCCTGCTCAATCGCTACTGTTGACATTCGTGCTCTCTGGGTTGACCTCACAATTCCAGGCGCCCGTTTGGGTTGTCGGGCTCTGCACTGGCAGTCCAGCAGATGTTGGATTTCTTTGCATGTGAATGCATGCATGAGAGCTTAATTAAGCTCTCCATTGCATTCTTGGTTCTCATTTGGTGGACGGCAGTTCTTTGTTCTAATCAGAAAACTCAGTAACATATATCTGACAGGGATTAGCCACCTTTGACTATACACTTGTGACAGTATCAGCAAACAAAACTGCGCCAAACCAAAGCTTACCAATAGCTTACCAAAACCGCATTGGTAAGTTATTGCCAGATACCATCTTCACTCCATCTTTTACTGTGCACACATCCCTCTCAACCAGGCCATTTGATTGAGGGTGATAAGGTATTGTAGCGGGATGTCTGATGTTCTTTCCCTTCATAAAATCTTGAGAAACTGGTGCTGTGAATTGCTGCCAATTGTCTTTGCAGTGCAAGGTAAACCAAACTACGTACGTAAGGACTTGTCACATTGCTTCAGCAGTTGTGGCGTGCATTATTGTCTGAATTCACAACATTTATTTCAGCATCTATTATGATAAGCAACATGCTTCCTTAATTGAACCTGCGCAGTCTATGAAGAGTCATGGCCATTTATCTCCAGTTCCTGGACATATATTTGGTGCCTGTGCTGGTGACATTGTGCTGGCTTGTGTGCATATATATGTCACACAGCCCCATATGAATCATTCAATGGCAGTCTATTCCTGGGTACGAGAGCAATGTTCAGGCTAAGTTCTTTGTTGCCGCCATGTGCCGGAGTGTACGTGCTCATCCAAGACGTGTGGTACACGTGACATATTGCTGCTGCCAGCACTGGTAGTCGGCTCCAGCCTACCAAGTCACGACACATGGACATTTCGATTTTCTTAATGAAAATATGGCCAATTTGTTCGTCTTGCTTTTCCATATATTAAGGTCAGCCATACTGGATCCAGCTCTTGACCTTAAACAAGTCGTCGTCCACCAGCATCAAACCCACCAATTCTTTAGTGCTGGGGGGACAGCTTTCTAAAACTTGTGTGTAGAGTGCATGCTTCAGTGCTGCACTCGTGTCATCGGTGTCTGGGTGTGGAAAGGGCAAACATCTGCATCTGTTATTTTATATGTAAATGTTGGTGTAAATCACAAAATGAGCCATTGCACAACGTTTCAAGCATGTATTTTCACTGTAGTGATTTTCTGTTGCATCATGGGTACAAAGCTTACAGCAGCATACAGTACTCCACTCAACGAATGAACATTTATTCACTCTAACAAATTTTTAATCGTCTGCTGAGGGTCGTTCTCCATGCGGCTCGTCCGTATGCCAGCGGTTCACTGGAAGACGTAGCAAATGCATTCTTTTCATGGTTTCCTTCAGCAATTCATTCTCTTGAATCACTGCTTTTCCCTGGGCTTCTGTTTTTATGACTTCAGAGATGGTACATGCAGTTGCGTGTTACTAAGAATAATGCCTCTATTTCCTTTCAACAGAATACTGGTAATATTACCAGTATTCTAGTTATCGTGTAGTTATTATTAACTAGACGACCATCAAATATTTTGTTGTTTCTCAATGTACATTGTAATATGAAGAGATGAATACTGAAGATATTCAGTATAGTGCCTTTTAATGTGAACTACATGTCCACATGGTGTGTTTCAAATGTGATTTCATATATTACACTTCTCAAAGTTCCCTCTCACGGTTTTCCAGTATTACAGCTTCTCCTCACTTTTTTGTTTGGAGACGATGGCGTGCCTCATAATCAGAACTGGTTTCGGCACGTGAAAACCCCACAAAGAAAGACCTTGTAGACAAAGAACCTTGTCCTAAGCCAAGCTTTCTGTGTGCAGGTAATATGAAGTTTCACATTTTGAAAAGCTAATTATCACAGAATGGAGCTTTTTGATCGTCTTGGATGAAATGTCGCATTTTGTTTGCATATCAGGTGTTGATTTTTGTGATATATGTACTGCACAGTTTTGTCAATATATGCCAAACATTTACACCGTGCAACAATTTTTAATTTTGTTTGTAATGTAGATGTATCATGATCAAATAGTGCATTTTGGTATCTTTAGATATGTATACTATTGTTGGCACAAATTCATTGTTACCGGCCTGTACTGTGATATTCTTTTGGCCAATTATATATAGCTGTCTGTCAACAGTGATATGTTAATAAATTTTTTGATCTGTGTATTTACTCAGTGTTTGCTGTCATACCTTCCAAAAACTAGTGCAGAATAAGAATGATGCAACAATACACTTTTGGAATTTTTGACTGGAGATAAACTTCGTTTGTAACTATATGCTTCTCATAAAACCTTACTGTGCACTAGCTGCTATCGCCAATATAAGCTTACTGTATGCTTTAATTGGCTAGCTGTGTAAATAGTTCGCAGACACAGATATTTAAGTGATATGTATCACTTGAACATATTGTACCATGCAATTGTAACAATTTGTACCATGCAGATATGCATGAAAGCTCTTACAAAGCACAAACAATTGGCAAGTCATCCGCTTGGGGCCAGACATACAGCACAGAAGTGCATACCAGGTACACATGAATCGATCTACAATTAAGGCACAAAGACATGTTTACGAGGCACATTTGGATCCACACGTAGCAAATATGCTTCGATACGTGGCACATATTGAATAGATAGATGGCTCGTAAGAACGTTTGCGTGGCTCCTAAGAAGGGATACGAGGCTCGCAAGAAGGGATACGAGGCTCGCAAGAAGGGATACGAGCCTCGCAAGAAGGGATACGAGGCTCGCAAGGACGGATACGAGGCTCGTAAGGACGGATACGAGGCTCGTAAGGACGGATACGAGGCACGTAAGGATGGATGCGAGGCTCGTATGAACGGATACGAGGCACGTAAGAACAGATACGAGGCTCGTATAATTTCATACGAGATTTTTCGATAGGGGAATCTACCCGGTCAGCGCTGCAACCACTGTTGTAAATACAACCTGTAAATAAAATAGTTGGTAGTCTTACTGACTCGTCCTTCGCGTAGCAATATCTAATGTGTTTGTGATGACGGAGCAATTATGTCAAAATGAAACCCATATTGAAAATGTTTTTTTGCTCTTGTCAAAATCTATACATAAAAAACTTCACTTGGGTCTCTCTGCATTCACCCAACCACTGCGGCATGTATACAGAGTGTGCTCCAGAGGACAAACATTTTTTATGTTGCTTGGCTCCCAAAAGAGTTGTTCAATTCAAGTATGTAGAAGGTTTGTTCGAAAAGAAAGCAAACGTTTGCTTTAACATCTTTATTGTTTATTGTACAACATTTTAGGCATGTGCCCTTCAAAGTAGTCCCCTCTTCTGGCGATACATTGTTCCTATAATCTCATCCATTTTTGGAAAGCCTCCTGAAATGCTTTTCCCGGGATGACGCGTAGGCCTCGTGTCGCATTCTCTTGAAATTTCTTTAATGGCTTGGAAACGACGTCCTTTCAACGTGGTTTTAAGTTCGGGAAACAGGAAAAAGGATTCTTGGGCTAGGTCTGGAAAGTAAGGTAGATGAGGCACGAGAGTGTGATGTTTTGCTAGATAGGTGCAGAAAAGGAGCGACGCATGAAGTAGCACATTGCCATGTTGCAACAATTAAGTATGGGTTTCCCACAATTCAGGCTTCTTACTAAACACAGTATCCTTGGTAGAATTCCTTGGTAGACTGCCTTGTTTACCATCTGACCACGTGGTACAAATTCCTGATGGACAATGTCGTTGCAGTCAGGAAACACCACCATTGCCTTGATTTTTTGCCGACTCATGCGTGCTTTTTTGGACGAGAAGACTGTTCGGCCACCCGCTGCGATGACTGCACTTTTGATTCAATATCAGAGCCATAAACCCACGTCTCATTGCCTCTTGTGATGTTGTTACGGAAGTTTTCATTATCATTGCCAGTGGTAAGCAGTTCCTCGCTTATCTCAACACAGGTGTTTCTGATTGACAGTCAACAAATGCGGCACGAAGTTTGCACTGACACGATGCATTTCAACATTGTCACTCACAATAGGATGCCATGATCCTATGCTGATGCCCACTTCGTCAGCTAGTTCTCGAACAGTTAAACGACGATTTCCACGAATCACAGCACGCACTCTCGACATGGTCATCATCTGTTGATGTGGAAGGTCGGCCAGGCTTGAGATCGTCACCAACAGACATTCTGCCTTGTTCAAAATGCTCAAACTACTCACCCATAGCACGGAAGCGACATTTTCATGCAGCACTTTCATTCTTTCTTTTTTTGATGCTAGTCATGGATAACTATTTTTTCATTAAAGCTGCGAGCACTTAGCTGTCTAAATTCCTCATTATATAACTGATCCATAGAAAATCTGACCTTACAGTAAGTTTAGTAGATATGTGTGTTCTGTTCGTCACGTTGTAGTTATCTGCTAGTTTACGTAGTTTTGTTTAGAACAAAACTTAAATGAACGAGAAAACGGTCAACTCAGACGCCCAACTCTTGTTGGTCGAAACTGCATGAAGTTCATACAAGTTAATGCGTTATGCTTGTTTCACATTTTAAAAGCTGCAGACATTAACATTGCCCGTCTGCTTTTGTATTTCCTGTTGCAGTTTGCCTTTTACTTGTTACTGTCAGAGCTTGGTACTTAAGTCCACATTCTGTGTTAAAAACCTACAGTGAAACTATGCTGGGCACTTTTCACTTTGTTGTATCATAAACAAATCATTCTCCTTTGAAAAATATGTTCTTTGTCTGTGTCTGCATGAACGTACGTGTCTGCGTGAATGTACAGCATGCTTTCAGATGGCGTACATGGA
Organism: Dermacentor silvarum; assembly: GCF_013339745.2. Taxonomy (NCBI): domain Eukaryota; kingdom Metazoa; phylum Arthropoda; class Arachnida; order Ixodida; family Ixodidae; genus Dermacentor; species Dermacentor silvarum. The sequence continues at coordinate 64,203,865 of NC_051155.1, read as the reverse complement.
TGAAGTGGGCATTCCGCAAAAGCATACTTAACGTTGTAGGAGTAAAACGTATGCTCCTAATAACTGTGCATGTAGGGCACAGTTGATATAACGAAGGCAGAGGGCACTCAGCTAATGTACACGATACCTAAATTCGATCTCTCCTTCGAGATAATTAGGTATGCTAGCGGGCAGTCTATCTCACCTGCTTGCAACCAATCATGGCCCACCTTCCTTTGCCGGACACAGCACAATTGTGCATGCCCACTTAATACAGCGCGTGCACTTTTATACAGTCTGCACGGCGCTTTCTTTTTTCTTTTTTTGAGATAACTAAAAGTAGTTTGTGCAGGAATGCGGCTCGTCTTGCGCACGGAGATTCACTTGCATCCAGATAGAAGAGTGCTCATTGCGGTGGTGCTAATCATACAAATGCAGCACAAGATACAATGGGCAAATTGCGTTTATTCCACGTTCATTTTGCGTCGAAGCCATCGACTTGCAAGGGTAGGAATGGAGCCGTTGTAAGCTTCCACACGCCGGCAAAATCCCGCTTTGTTATACGAAATTTCAAACAGCTGATTCGTTCTTTCAACGACAATCACCGCAGTAACAAGGTGACATTAGCGTTTCGACCGCACCCGTCGCACTCCGACAGAAATGCAAAAACGCTTGTGTCGTTCTTTCGGTGCGCGTTAAATAACTCCAGGTGGCCACAAATAATCCGTAGCTCTCCATTACTGCGTCCCTCGTAATCCACAGCAGTTTCGGGACGCTAAGCCCCATAATATAAATTCTTTAACCACGCCTCGATTTATTACCTCCCTTCGTTCCTTTAAGCTCGATGCAACTGCAGGTATGGCCACGGTAGCTCATTGGAACGTCGCCTGCATGCGCCTGGCAGGTGAAGAGGTGAAAACAAGCTAGCGCGTGCAAAGCAGTGAAGCTTCCGATAGTTGCAATGCTGTTACGGTAGGCTCATGGGCGGAGATACCGACGCGCCTTGTTGCTTCAAAATAAACACTGATTCATTAACTACAACGGAGCAGCATAACAGGATCGGTTCGAGAGCCTTCATCTTGATACTCACAAAAGCTATATATGTTTGTCTTTCGGACAGGGCATCCCTGTTAAAGCCAGCGGAGGTGAATGGAAATATTTGTCGGTTCAAGAAACTTATACCTGTGTCACACGGGCATATTTGGAAGGCCTTCCAGTCAACGGCCTTCGAAACGCCACAACTCTATCGACTCAAAGGAGTTGTCGCGCTGCTACACGGCACATTTGAAAGGCCGTTGAGCGGTTGAAGCGTTTCTCGCAAAATTGTGTGGCGCTGCGCATCTTTATTTTCGTTTTCATGTCACCAAAAGTTAAACAACATTAAAACCACTTAAAAGCACTATAATTTCTTTTATGTTTGTTTATACGGCGAAATGGCGGCGATATGACGGCAGCCGGCAGCACATTGAGTAGAGGGAGAGTCTACTAGACAACATGGAGAAAGGAATGAACACAAGCACGTCGCTGTTGTCGAGAGTATGTACAGTTTGCACATGTCAAGTGGTAAAAATACTTTATTGAATAATTAATAGCACTCATATATAGTATTTTAGAGCATTTTGGTTCGATTTGTTCTTTCTAACCATGAGTACGAGCACACTGTGAACGAGAGGGCATGTTCGCGCTGTTTCCGCTTCCGTAGCTCAAAGGTCATCGAGATTTCGATAGAGTTGTGGAGTGCTCCGTTGACTCGATATACTATTGACTCGACGGCCTTCGAAACCGCTCGTGTCGCAGTTCGAACTTGACCTTTGAGTCAACTGACTATCGGTTGGAAGGCCTTCGAAATGCCCGTGTGACACGGGTATTAGACGGGCCGGTGAAATCCCGCCCGCTTATTTGACGTGTCAGAATATCGGAGCCGTATTGCCGCTACACCATCGAGGCAGCGCAACCGCGGATCAGTTTTACCTGAACCTTCTGAACGAGGTTGAAAGTTTCTGAGACAAAGCCGAGTTCCCTGTTAAACGGCGACTGCAGCCGCATCATAGCGAATAGAGATAAAACATTAAAGAACAACATTTGCCTGGCGAAGCAGTTTTTCTTTTCCTGCAGCTCCCATGCTCCGTTGTTATGATATGGACGGAAGCGTGCGAAATACAAAAAGACATTGCCGTGTTCACCGTGCTGGGGCGATGACGAAGTGGTGTGATCGTGTGGCGCGTTGCGCGTGGTGCGTGCGAGTGTTCTGAACTGCTCGGCGTTGAAGGCCAGCTGGTTCTCGCTGGACGCCCGGTCCAGAGAACCCAGATCGCCCACTACGCCGTCCTCGGACGCAAAGGACCTGTGTTCCTTCTGGGCAACCGGTCCAGGGAGCCAGGCGAACGGGACAGCTCGTTCTTGGATGCCAGTGACCAGCGTTCCTGATGGGAAACCGGTCCAGAAGCCAGGCGAGCGGGGCAACCGGTCCAGGGAGCCTGAATGGCCTGTGTTCCTGCTGGACAACCGGACCAGGAAGCCAGGCGAGGTGGTCGCTTTCCCGGGCCACTGCCACGACCAGCCGGCTGCCGGAGGCGAGAGCAGTAGCGAGAGCTATTGCACGGCTACCATGGCTGTGTCTTCTACCGTCGCTGCTGCAGCTGCAGATCCCATGATACCGTGGGTAGGCCCATGGTGACGTCGTCCAGCCATCACCTGACCCTTCGGGACCAACATTGGCCTCTACGCGTCAACGGGCTCCACGCAAAGGGAACGCACGGCGAGAGACTTTATATTATATAACAGGACACTCTAGAATAGCAGCTTCGGGACTGCATGCGCTAGCATAACTTAATTACATGTACATCGTGAAGTCTGTACGTCTTTGTGCTGTTTAAATTCTGTGTCTGTGTGCACTCTAGTGGTCGATTGCGTTCCTTGGTGAGTGGTCCTGGGCCCAAACCTCATTACATTTTCATCACAATCTAACAGCACTACACATTGTTTTTATCACAATCTGGCGAGCCTGCCAGGATACCGCTCGTAAAATCATCGAAGGAAATTATCCTCCTTCGAGTGCACGCTCACAGAAAGCTAAATGATGGATACCGAAAGATTAGCCACTATTGGATCACAGCTAGGATTGTCAGGTGTGGAATTGCGTACGTGGATTGAGAATGAACAGGCAAAACAAAGAGCGGAACGAGCTGCGGAGAGAGAAGCAAGTAAGGAAGCCGTTGAAAGAACTCGACAAATTGTTAAGATCAAATTGAAGCTCCAAGAAGGAGCTCAGAGTGAATCCGCAAGAATCAACACTGATTCGATGCCTCTTCCGAGTGCCCCCTCTTCAGTTCTCAACCCGGAAAAGTTACTTCCGTTGTTTGATGAGCGACGCGATGATTTGCATGCGTACTTGCAAAGGTTCGAGCGCGTGGCAACAGGACAAGAATGGCCACAAGAGAAGTGGGCATTAGCTGTGAGCATGTGTTTGAGTGGTGAAGCGCTAACAGTAATAGGCCGAATGACTGCCGCTGATTCATTAAACTATGAGAAAGTAAAGAAAGCTTTGCTGCAGAGGTTTCGATTCACTGCGTAAGGTTACCAGGAAAAATTTCGCAAGGCAAGGGCAGAGGATGGAGAAACCGGGAGACAGTTAGCTGCTAGGCTTTCAGGGTACTTCGACCACTGGATTGACATGGCTAACGTGTCCAGAACGATCGACAGCCTTCGAGATCACATGGTCGCCGAACAGTTTATCCGGTATTGTCATCCATAGCTTACTATATTCCTGAAAGAACGAGAATGCAAGTCACTCCGAGAGCTAGCTGATGCGGCTGATCGGTTCATTGAAGCTCAGCACCTATCGAATCTCGGGAAAGTTCCGGAGGACGCAAGAGACATCACTACAAATCCCACCGACGCTCCAAGGAAACCACCACCAAGGTGTATGCTTTGCAAGCGCCTGGGGCATCAAGCTCATGAATGTCGCAACCCAGCTAAAGAAGTGACGATGTGCAAGTTCTGTGGGAAGGTTGGTCACAAGAGCGACGACTGCTGGAGCACGAAGGCGCATAAAGAGAAAAGTTCAGCCTGCGTGGTCAACGAGAACCGCGATGATTTTTCCTTGTGTCACCCAACTGGAAAACACAAGAAAGGAAAAAATCGTGACACTTTTGATAAAAAACGGGATCAAATAAAACCCATTTTTCTGGTGGAAGGAATGCCAGTAGTTGAAGGGCAAGTGCTCGGTCGAACAATTCGGGTTCTTCGTGATACGGGAAGCAATACTGCAATTATCCGAAGAGACTTAGTTCCCGATCAGCGTTTGACCGGAAAGGGTAGCAGAGTCCTGCTTATTGATGGCTCTGTAATTGATGTACTAGAGGCCAAACTCCACCTACATACACCGTACTTTACTGGAGAAATCACAGCCTTATGCATGAACAAGCCGCTTTATGATCTTGTGCTCGGAAATCTACCGGGTGTGAGAGGACCTCACGAGCTAGATATTAACTGGAAGCACGCTTCAGTCAACCAAAGAGACACTGCGTCGCTAAACTCCATGTGTGCAAGTGATACCTGTGGAGCACCTTCACTATGTTTCCGCCATGGTCAAGCCACAAGAGCATAAAACGACTCCCTTGTATGTACCAAAGATAAAGTGGTGCGACGCTACCAAAGATGAGTTAGCAGAAGAACAGCAGAAAGACAAAACGTTGAAATCTCTGTTTGCTAAAGTCGACAGAAAGTTCAAGTCAACAAAAGGCCACTGCAACTCGTTCCTTCAAAAAGGTGGGCTTCTCTACCGACAGTACTGTCTTGCTACCGGCAGGACATTTAACCAGCTCGTCGTGCCGAAGGTGTTTAGAAGACCTATACTTGAAGTCGCCCACGAAGGTCTTATGGCCGGACATCAAGGCATTCGGCGCACGACAGATTGAGTCTTGGCGGATTTTTACTGGCCGGATCGGCATGGCGACGTGAAACGTTTCGTCAAGTCCTGAGATAAGTGCCAGCAAACAACACCAAAAGGCAAAATTGGTGTAGCGCCTCTGGGCAACATGCCTATCATACGTACACCTTTTGAGCGCGTTGCGGTCGATTTAATCGGCCCTATCTCACCGAAATCGGACCGTGGCAACCTTTATATTCTCACCCTCATAGATTTTGCCGCTCGATATGCGAATGCCATTGCTCTCCCTGTAATTGATGCTGTGCATGTGGCAGAGGGAATGATTGAGATTTTCTCTCGCATTGGTCTACCAAAAGAGATTGTAAGCGACCAAGGAACAAGTTTCACATCGGAACTCATGGAAGAGGTGGGCCGTCTACTTGCCATCAGGTTTCTACGAACAACTCCCTATCATGCCATGGCGAATGGGCTCGTGGAGAAGTTCAACGGGACCCTGAAGACCATGCTGAAGTGGATGTGCCAGGACAAACCTCGATCATGGGACAGGTACTTTGCTCCACTGCTTTCGCCTACAGAGAGGTGCCGGAAGCATGCCTGGGCTTCTCGCCTTTTCAGTTGATTTATGGTCGACACGTACGAGGACCACTCACGGTGCTCAAGGAGCTGTGGACCAATGATGATATCGACGGCGAAACTCGTACAACCTACACCTATCTTGTCGATCTTCGAAATCGCCTTGAGGAGACATGCAAACTCGCCCATGACGAGTTGGAGAAGGCACGCGCAAAGCAGAAAACCTACTTTGACCGGAAGAGCCGTCCTCTCAAGTTAAATGTTGTCGATAAAGTACTTCTACTGACGACTGATTCCAACAAGTTGCTAATGCAATGGAAGGGTAAAAATATTCCGCATCAATACGCTCAAGAAATATGAGGAACGCGAACATTTACAAGTGCAGCAGGTCTCTGCCATAAACAGAGATCACCAAGCCTTTGACAGACCTCACACGGAAAGGACCAAACAGCAGTCTCGCTTGGGGACCGGCTCAAGAGCAAGCTTTCACCATTCTGAAGAATAAGCTTGACGACGCTCCCATTCTACAAGCACCCAATATGAGAAAGGAATTTGTCCTCCGCACCGATGCCTCAAGCACTAGTCTTGGTGCCGTACTGCTCCAGCTAGGAGAGGATCAGGTCTTACATCCTGTTGCCTACGCTAGCCGCAACCTGTTGCCTCGAGAAACAAGGTATTCCACCATTGAACGGGAATGCTTGGCACTTGTATGGGCAGTACAAAAATTGCACTTGTACTTGTACGGCAAACAATTTGTCATACAATCCGGTCATCAGCCTTTGCAATACTTGCAGTCCGCCAAACACCTTAACAACAGAGTTTTGCAATGGAGCTTACTCTTGCAAGAGTATTCATTTGCCGTTGATTACATCAAAGGGTCGGATAACGTCAGAGCGGATTACCTGAGCCGTGTTTAAATCGCTGAACTAACAAGTGTATACTACCATAGAGTTGAAAATTTTAAACTTTGGTGTGCTGAAGGACAAGAAGACGTTTCATTTTAAAACAATAGTTGTATACGTGTGCAGTAAACTGGTTTTGAAAGTCGACCTTCGCACAACACGTTGACCTTTGTTTTCCGCCTTCTTCCCCATTAGAAAAGTTGTACACAACTTTCTTAAGACCGGGGGTTGTCATGATATGAACGGAAGCGCTCGAAAAACAAAAAGACATTGCCGTGTTGGCCGTGCGGGGGCGATGACGAAGTGGTGCGATCGTGTGGTGCGTGGCGCGTGGTGCGTGCGAGTGTTCTGAGCTGCTCGGCGTTGAAGGCCAGCTGGTTCTCGCTGGACGCCCGGTCCAGAGAACCCAGATCGCCCACTACGCCGTCCTCGGACGCAAAGGACCTGTGTTCCTGCTGGGCAACCGGTCCAGGGAGCCAGGCGAGCGGGTCAACCGTTCGAGAGAGCCAGGCGAGCGGGGCAACCGGTCCAGGGAGCCTGAAGGGCCTATGTTCCTGCTGGACAACCGGTCCAGGGAGCCAGGCGAGGTGGTCGCTTTCCCGGGCCACTGCCACAACCAGCCGGCTGCCGGAGGCGAGAGCACTAGCGAGAGCTGTTGCACGGCTACCATGGCGGTGTCTGCTACCGTCGCTGCTGCAGCTGCAGATCCCATGATACCGTGGGTAGACCCATGGTGACGTAGTCCAGCCGTCAGCCGACCCTTCGGGACCGACATCGGCCTCGACGCCTCAACGGGCTCCACGCATAGGGAACGCACGGCGAGAGACTTTATATTATACAACAGGACACTCTAGAGTAGCAGCTTCGGGACTGCATGCGCTAGCATAACTTAATTACATGTCCATCGTGAAGTCTGTACGTCTTTGTGCTTTTAATACATATTCTGTGTCTGTGTGCACTCGAGTGGTCGATCGCGTTCCTTGGTGAGTGTTCCTGGGCCCAAACCTCATTACATTTTCATCACAATCTAACAGCACTACACATTATTTTCATCACATCCGTAATCCTACCCATTTAGTCTTTCCGCCCCACATCACAGCTGTTGAAAGCGCTTTTCGTATACTGCTACTCATTTAAATACACCTATTATCACCATCCACCTATGCATTGGTAACAGCTACACAAACTGTATGTATATCACGCACGATCGCCCACGGTGAACGACCGACATAATACGACAGCCTCGGAAACACAACTGTCTCTACAAAGAGTTATGCGAGTTCCCCGCGACCGCGTAGTGATGTGGAGTAGTGGTTAGCATGTTTGGCTCTCACGCGGTGTACCCGGGTTCGATTCCCAGTGTTCCGTTTATCGTGCTGCCTTGTTTGTGTGTCCTGTGTTATCAATTTCTTATAATGTGGTTCTATGCTATGCTGTATGAAACAGCATGCGAAACCGCTCTGGACAGCACCTGTCATTAAATAACTTTTTCGTAAAGAAATACCCATTGGGCCGCATGATTTTGAGCCGCATAAGATTTGAGCCGCTTAGTAAGCCGGACCGATGTGATCCGAAATACCGCATAAAAATTTGGGGCTATGCGTGACGTCCACCAAGCGGCCTTACTATGGGCCGCATATGCAAGAGCTGCATACGCAGTAGGCCGCTTACAGTGAGCCATTTATAAGCGTCGAAATTTTGATCTACTTATCGCCATATATGCGTTCTTTTAAGCCGGTATTTGCTAACAGCGTAGGAATGATTTACTGGGCTTCAGTACACTAATAGATCATATTATCTCCAACACTTCTTCTGATCAAATTGCAGGAGTGCTAGATCATTGCATTACAGACCATAATCCTATGTTTTTCACCTTAGGCTTTAAAAATATCAAGAGTTATAATACATTGACAAAGCGGCGATTTGATTCCATCAAATTTGTGCAGGTAATTCGTTCAGTAGATTGGACATCGGTGATTAAGGAGGATTGCGCAGAAAAGGCTTTTGCGTCTTTGTAGGAAACAATAGCTATGTGTATAGAAAACTGCACCACTTACACTACTGTGACGAAGTTGTTTCGCTCACCTGGAAATCCATGGATTAGTAACTCACTGCTAGGTCCTTTAATAAAAAGAATAACCTCCAGAAGAAATTAAAGTCGCAGCCCTTTAACTCTACATGAAAATCCCGCTTTCACTTATATTCTGCAACGTTATCTTCTTTATTAAGGCGCGCTAAGCGCAATTATTACCAGGACCTTATTCTTAAAAACACAAGCAACACGGCGCGCTGCTGGAAAATCATAAAAGAGTTTCTGAACAAAAATAATTGCTCAGAGACCACAATAAAAATAAAGCAAAGCGACGAAACGCATACTGACCCTCTCAGAATAGCTGACGCATTCAGTGAGCATTTTTGCGCATCTATGTATACGCACCAGCTGGCGTGTCTTTGATCTGATATACCTCGATGTAGTGATTCCTTTTACCTACATGCGACGACTGCAGATGAAGTTCACCAGGCCATCACATCCTTGCAGACTACAAGCGCTGGATTAGACCATATTGATCCATGTAAAGTAAAACTAATTTCGAAAAAATATCTTCAGTTTTGGCGCCAATCATCAACACACTGTTCTCAGCAGGGGTGTTTCCAAGCTGTGTTAAAGCTGGTAGAATAGTTCCTCTTTTCAAGAAAGGTGATCAGACTTCAGTAGGAAATTACATGCCAATTTGTATCCTTCCTTTCTTTGATAAAGTGATTGAAAAGCTATTACACACTCGATTGATGCGCTGCTTAATGGAATTCAACCTTTTGTCTGCTCAGCAATTCGATTTTGGAAAATAACATTCAACCGAACTGGCACTTGTTTCATTAACTGAAGAAATTAGGCAAGCAATTGACAGAGGTCTAATTGTGGGCTGTGTATTCATTGATCTGACGAGGGCCTTCAACACAAGAAACCATCGCATACTACTTATTAAACTCGAATCATTCGGTATATCTGGTCCTCCACTAAACTATATTAAAGACTACTTGAGTAACTGGTCTCAAATGGTACGTACAGGTAAACGACCATCTGTCATCTTTAAAGCTAATTAACGTAGGAGTCCCAAAGGAATCAATTTTAGGCCCACTTTTATTTTTGATGTTTATTAATGACCTACCCACTATTCTTGCTGAGGGCAAGTGCATATTTTACGCTGATGACACTACCGTCCTTATATCCAGTAAAACAATTGCCAAAGTCCAGTCTAACCTTAACACCGACTTAAATGATATTATTTATGGCGTCATAATAATCATCTGCACATTATTCCCACTAAAACATTTATGGTGTTCTATTCCCCGGGAATTTCAATGGACGTCCCACCTTCTGTTAACATTGATGATCACGTCATTCATGTTTCGAACGAAGCGCGGTTTCTCGGTGTCATATTAGCTACTGAACTAAAATTTTATGAACACACCCGATCACTTGTGAAAAAGATTGCATTTGGCATCCACATTATCGTCAAGACAAGAACTTATTTTCCCCCTTACATCGTACGATCTTTGTATTTTGCTTATATTCACAGCCATCTTTCGTACTGCGCATCGTCATGGACCAATACGTATTTTACCCCTATTGAACGTCTGCAGCGACTTCAGAATCCAGCTGTAAGACTAATGACTTTCACACCATTTGAGTTGTCCTGCAGGTCACTGTTCCCTAAACTTAACATTCTCCCGTTACGAAAATTATTCCGTCAGAAACTACCCATAATTACATATAGACTCATCACACATGACATCATCATTGAATGTATTGACCCTGAACACTTTACTAACAACATCCTTGCGCAATAATCTTCTTTTCCCTGTCGTTAAAGACGAATTACGGCAAGTTCACGCCCTCTTCTCTGGCATAGCAATATGGAATTCATTACCTCTCGGAACAAAATCATCACACAACATCCATACATTAATCACGCGCACCAAGAAATATTTCATTCAGGAATTTACCGACTCATCTGAATTCCCTAATTAATTATCAATTTTTGTTGCTGCTGCCTTTTGTTTTTGTAGAGGAAATTGATTATTGATAATACGAGTTTGGTCTCCTATGTGGAATTGATTATAATTGTTAATATTTGTTGTTAGTCTGTTTGTTCCCACGCTTTCGATTATTTTTCATATTTTTAAATAATTACCATTGCAATTAACCTATGTATCCAATTACCTGTTATATATGATCAACATTACCTAATTATTATTATTATTGCTCACGTGACCATACTCCTTTGCTCTTTTTTGTATAATAACCCTATTTATGTAATCATAGGAGGACCCCCTGAAAGTTTTTTCAAAACTCTGGGACCTCCTTGTAATACTGTAACAATGTAACTCCAGCATGACTGTTGCAATAAATTTGACTTGACGACTTTGAGACCATCTGGGGTGGCGAAGGCGGTCTTTTCACGATCTCGTTCATCTAGCGAGAGCGCAAATCGACAGACGAAAAATTACTGGCACCGTGCAAGTCCAGCGCGTCATGAATACGCGGAAGCGGATACACGTCCTTTTTGGTAATATTATTGGGGTTACGATAACCGATACAAAATATGTAGGCATTGTCCTTCTTTTTAACCAAAACGACAGGTGACGCCCACGGACTGCAGGAAGGCTCGATAATACCTTAAGATAGAATTTTGTACACCTCCGTTTGGATCACTTGGCGTTCAGCCGTTGACACACGGTATGGCCTCCTGTGTATAGGAGGAGCGTCACCAGCGTGGATTGGATGGGTGACGACACTGGTTCAACCTAGCGGGCGATTTACGAAATCAAAGATGTCTTCATAGGACATCAGAATGCGGCGAAGGGCGTCGGCGTAAGCAGGTCGTAGGTCAGTAGCTATCATTGTCGTAAACTTGTCGTTGCGTGGAGTAGGAGGGTCGTAAGCTGCAGCAGTGTTGAATCGTGGTTCGGGTGTTAGAGCAGCTACTCCACAGTCTTCCAAAGAGGACAGCACAGCGAGAGATACGCCCTCAAGAAACACTTGCAGACGCGAACCAATGTTCAGAAGAGGAAGCCACGCTCGATTGGTGTCAAGAGTTACAATTGAGCTTGGTAGTGCTATTTGGCGTGCCAAGAGGACATCGCAAAGTGGGGACACCACGTAAGGACCATCTCAAAGTGGTGCACAAGGCGACATGAGGACGTCGGTCGCAGCATCACGTTGGAGTAGAACAAATTCAGTAGAACGAAGTCGGGACTTGTGGTCGTTGGTCGAGCCGGCAAAGTAATGGGGCAGTTCAAGGCGAAGGGTGCCGGTTGCACAGTCAATAACTGCGGATTTGGCAGTCAGAAAGTCGACTCCAAGAAGCACTTCGTGGGGACACTCGGCCAGTACGGTGAACAGGACTAACACTGGACGGTCAGCAATGGTAACACGGACGGCGCACATTCCCATCACGGCTGCTGTACTGCCATTAGTTACTTGGACGGCAAGCGACTCAGCAGATGTCAGGACTTTTCGGAGACGGCTACGAAGATCTGATCGCATAACAGACACCTGAGCGCCAGTATCGGTGAGGGCTTTAACGGGTACATCATCCACAGAAATTTCAAACAAGGTTTGTTCGAGCAGCAGGGGTCAGCAGGGGTTTTGGAGTCTGAGTCGCCAATGCACCCTCATCTCCGGGGGCTGCATTACTTAGTTTCCCGGGAAGAGGCCCGCGTAGCACGGGGACGAGGGAGGTCGAGGAGTAGGCAAACGGGACAGACGGCGTTGCGATGATGGCAAGCGCCTAGTGGTGTTTCATCGAGAAAGAAGACCGGCATTGTCGGTCTTCTTTCTCGATGATGAGGGGCGACAGAGGCCGAGGGTCTCGGTCGGTGCGGCGATCAGCATATGGTCGAGGCGAGGAGTATCAGAGTCTACTACGGCAGTGGCGGGGGATGTGACTGACCCAGGAGTAGCGAAGCAACTTGGCCTGTCACCCAGTGTTCGTCACTCCGAGGGGTTCGGATATCGATTCGGGAACGACTGTCAAGGTGCAGCAGAAGCAATGACAGGAGCGGACGGGGTGGGACGAGGGTGGACGGCAGACTGGATGGCCATGTTTGCAATTTCTTGGCGGACAACAGCTTGAATGAGCGAGATGCTCATGTTGTCGTGCGTATGGGGAGTGAGAACTTCGAACCAAAGCCTCAAGTTCGCGATGGATGACCTGTGTCAAGCTTGGCGTTGTTGGCGGATGTGATGCCGGAGGCTCGTTGCAGGAGGAAGTGGCAGCCGTATTCGAAAGTCGGTCGAAGCGTTGTGCAATGTGTTTGCTCTTCGCTTGCTCAAAATTCCGGCATTCCTTAATGGTGGACTGAACCTTGAGCAGTTCCTGCAAAGCATGAGGTTGTACGAATCGTCCGCGATGCCCTTCAAGATGTCTCCAACCATATCGTCCTCCAGCATGTCCGTGTCCGCTTTACGGCAGGGAGCCAGAATGTCTTCAATATACGGGACGTACGATTCGGTTTATGTCTGAGCACGAGACGCTACCTCTTGCTTGGCCTCCATTTGACGTCCCACAGGTCTTCCGAAAAGATCGCGGAGCTTTTCCATGCAGGAGTCGCAGCTTGTAATGTCGGCTTCATACATATCGAAACATACCTTCGCAGTTCCTTCCAAGTAAAAGATCACGTTGGCCAGCAAAAGTGTGGCATCCCACTTGTTGTGCTTAGCGACGCGCTCATACGACGTCAGCCAGTCTTCGACTTCGACCTTGCCATAGCCGACGAAGATTCCCGGGTGACGTAGCTGGGTTAGCACTACTTCCGCTGGTGTCTGAGCGGCGGGGGTAGCCTCACTAGCCACAACAGGGGACCGATGTGAACCCCGCTGTGAAGATCCAGGTCCGGCTTGTGGCGCAGTTACCCAGCACGTGCACCGAAATGTTACGAGGAGAAAATATATGTATTAACAATATATACAGCTGCAAGGTTGTAGCTGAGTGGCCAGGGTAACACCATCTACCGATCTCCCAGACACTTCAACCTCCTCTTAACCTCCCAACGACATTTTGTCCACAGCGGCAGAAACTGGTACGTGATAATATAAGCTTACTCCGACAAACATGTTAACGACATTATTTCATCAGTGCTAACTCATATAATAAACACCATATTTAGAACGGGCATATTCCCCTCAAAGATGAAAAGTGCTAAAGTATCACCATTGTACGAATCAAAGAAAAAAGAGAGGATAGAAAATTATAAACCTATCTCGGTGCTTCCATTTTGCCATAACATCCCCGAAAAAATAATCTGCACTCGCCTAACAAGTTACTTAGCGAAATACAAAATTATTTCTCCTCATCAGTTTGACTCCAGAAAAAAAGATCTCGGCAACAAAATCAATTTAAACGTTTGTTCACATTATCAGGAAATCTACCGATTTCGGTTTAATAGTAGCAGGAGTCTTTATTGACTTGGAAGGGCCGTTTGACTCTCTAAATCATGATATCCTTAAACGCAAACTTGATCAGAATTATGGGAAAACCTTTAGCGCTTATCAGCAGCTGTTTAAAACATACAACACAAATCGTTAATGTCTTTAAGTCAGAATCATCTGCTAAATCAATGATTATCGGGGTGCCTCAAGGTTCCATTTTGGACCATTATTTTTCATTTGTTTGTTATTAATTTGCCTTTGCGATACTTCACGCGGATGACACTAATCATCAATTACCAGATCGTAACTAAAGCTCCTTAATTAGCAAAGTTAATGCTGAACTCCAGAATCCTCATCGCCGATGCACAACTAACGCCGTCACACTTAATCCTACGAAGACTGTCTTCATTCTTCTTCACTCCGAAAGGCGCATAATGACGTCACGTACGACAACTGTTTAATAAAGCATGCCAATCACACAAAATTTCTGGGAGTAGTTAGAGACTCTCACCTAAAATTTCATTTGCATCCACACAGCGTTGTTTGGAAAGCCTCTTACGGATTGCATGTTCTTTGTAAATGCCGACCCGTTTTTCCAACAGAAATGATAATTAATTTTTATTATGCGTTTATTCATTCACACATAAACTACTGCATTGCTATATGGAGTTGCACGTACAAATCTCACCTTAAGTCCCTTGTAACTCTCGAGAAAATGTCTCTTCGCTCAATAACACCTAGTAATATAAATATCAGAAGCAATGATCTGTTTACATACTTTAATGTATTATGTGTACACAGTCTAGTTACTTATAACATTGCTTCTATAATATAAACGATATTTAAAGGTAATCTCAACTTATTGTCAATGTCTCTTCTTCAGTCACCTCGCGCTGACAAGTGTACTTTACGCCATCGACTTTTGCTACTTAAATTATTACTAATTACGGTCACCAAACTTTGGAATTCAGAGGAAATATATTTTGGAATCGCATTTCTACTAATGTAAAGGTAGCCCTGTCTCTTCACTATTTCCTGGCATATATAAAGAATGCACTCTATATAAATTAATTCATTGCATAATAACTTGCAGTTTACTTTTCATACAACGCTTGACTGATTCCCAACCTATAAATATATAACGAACGTCTGTATTAATTTCATCAACTTGTCTCATCCCTTATGCTTATATTGTTCGATAACAGAGACCATGTGATGTTTTACCACATTTGATGTCTGTCCATACTTGCGATTTTAATAATAATCTTCAAGTATGCTTGTTACCCATTGTTGCCGTTTAATGTGTTTCTTCATGGTACTAGTATGGTTCGGGACAATTTAACAATTTTGTAGAGTCCAAAAAATTTTTAAATACAATGTACCCTAAAGACTACAAGCAACTTCAAACTTCAGACATCAGTCAGTGGCTGCTTCAGGAGTTTTAGGAAGTAACAAAGCGTGAGACAGGCACGTCACGACTTCTCTCTTTCGAGCGCTGTCATGGCGCAAACCACGAAATTTTCACGGTTGTTGACATTGCATGTAACCAACAAGCATGTCAGAGGTATTGCGTTTTTACTGAAGAACTTTCATGCAACCGGCTCGCCGCACGAAAAACTCAGCGTACACTCTTTCTACATTTCGCAAGGTCTGGTCTGAGCGGCCGCTTGACATGATATAAAAGCTCGTTGCGGTGGGCAAGGTCCCAGTGCAAAATACCAACCACGTCTCCGTTATTCAGATCCTATCTCAGACAGCAATTAGAAGAAACATACGTCGTAAAGGCACCGGGAGAAAATCGAAATGTTCTCGAAGGTAAATTATCGCACAGTATTTTTCCGTCGGACGTTCTGACGATTATTTCATGCCACGCAAGTCCCACAATTGATAATGCTCGCCGCATAAGTTTTACGAATTGGGTTGCAGAATTTGTTTATTGAAAAAACTGTTCTATAGAATTTCGGACGTCGCTATACAAAGGACATATTGAAATTTTATCCTAAAATAGGGCCCCGTTACCAGAGATAACTTCACGTGCTTTGCTTTATCAATGCAGAAGATCTTATCATGCATGGTCCGCATGTTTTCAGAATGGTTACACTGAAAGTTATATGCATTTAAAGCTGGCCACTTTTTTTTCAGATTCACTTTGCGCAGGACTTTGCGCAGGCGCACGTGTTGTCTTTTTCGTCCTTCTTTGTCCCTGTTCATAGCGCAGTTAAAATCTTTCTAATATGGACTACATGCCGGGAGTAATTCTGTCTCAGTGGTCTTTTAACACTTGTGTTTTCATTGCTATCATTAGGTGTTTCTGAGGTGGTTTTATTCCTTACCACCGAGACATTTGAGGGTTTTGCTAGATTTAGCGCCTAGTGCCGCTATCTAGAAAAATTGTCACCGGTGCTCTTTTTTCTTCTCTGCAGGTGAAACTGCTCGTGCTTTGCTTTATCGCAAAGGCGTGCGCGCTGCATCACCTCCAGTCCGCACCTGGATACCAGGGTCCCGGCTACAGTGGTTACGGTGGCTATAGCGGTCCTCCAGCAGGCCCACCTTACCAAGGCTACGCTGATTACTCATCCGTAAGTAATCACTGCACTGTAATTCTGCGGAATTCAGCTTTCTTTGTTTTTATAACCATAAAATTAAGCGCTCGCTCAATACTTTTCAGCACAACTGTCTTTACTGAAGTTGAGAAAGTAGCTGTTGTACTCTTAGCACTACCCATCGCCCAGTGTGATGAAGGAGAAAGTGAAGTTACTACATCAATCGCTCTCTGCCAAAATGTGCTGCATAAGCATGAAACAGAAAATGAGATTAAAATGCGGAATGCGCAGTGTTTACGTCACTAACATAGCTTTTTGCTGCGTTGACCTGCATTCAGCTGTTGTTATCCTACCACCCCTCGGCAGAAGGCAGTCGACATTAGGGTAACATTTGAGGCTTCGAAGATAAAACTGAAAATGGCTCACATAATCGTTTTAGACTGGTGCCATTCTTGGAGGACATCCAAACGGAATTGTCTTTTGCACAATAATTTAAGTATCGGCTTCTATCGATGTGAGGACAGCTTTCTTCCTAAATCAATGCACGTAATCCTTTTAACGCAAAATACATGCAATCACATACAGTATATGGTAAAGTCGTCATCGTTCCTCCTACAATATATAAGCACTCCTCACGGGAAGCATCACGGCTCGATGACAACAGCAGATTGATGACACTCAGCCGGAAGGCCATTTTGTTCGCTGTGCAATACTTATAGTGTCTCCATTAACATTGGACTCAGGCCACAATGCGACCGTTTGCAAGGCGAGCAAGTAGAGCGGCTGCGACTCTCGTTAACTTAATGTGCCTTCAAGAAGAAACTGTAGCTCGGAAGTCCCGACCTCCTCTCCATAGACATGGAAAGGGAGGAAACGTTTTCTGGGCAACTACGGCAGCGACTTTGATGAGGTTTGTTGCACTTAAACAAAAAATTAATAATCTAGTGACTGTAGGAAACAATTTTTTTTCTTTATTTCGTTTGCAAGCTTCGTCAATAAAACCTTGCCAGTTTTCGAGAATTCTTGTGAAACATTTCAAACACTAAATCAAAGTTCTGCTTTCTAGAGTCAGTAGAATTTAACTTTCTCAAATGGAACAAGCTTGATTCAAATCAGTCAATCGCGGATGTCTCATCAAAACATTTCTGTGTTTTACTTACATTTGAATAGGCGGAGTCGGAGTGGGCGCCGAGTAAAAGCTTCCTCTTAAGTATGGACGTTTAGTAAATCTGGAGTGATGCCATGGGCAGTGGCAATGAATCGTAGACGGAAACTTATAACACTCCCACGTCAGTAGTAGCGCTCACCGTTCAGCGAGATAGGTTTAAAGCAAAGAACTTATAGCAGAAGTTGTCGAAATTGTGTACCTAATACCTTGCCAAATTGACATGAGACTAAAGAAATACCAGTTTTATATTTATGGCAATTTTATTTCTCTTACCTCACCGAAGGCCGGAGAGTTACGCGGAATTCTATATGAAACGTTTTTTTATGTGTCGCTGTGATGCCACGAGAACTACAGAATGCATACGTGGCGTTCACAGTACACAAAGCCGCAAATTGCGTTGTGCTGTACCCAACTGGGGATACGATATTCCGTTAAGCGCATTATCCCGTGACACCAATCCACTATCTCTGTGACCCTATTAACACTATAAGTTGTGGATTTATTCACTCGCTATTGTTCTGCTTTGAAAACTACTCAGTATTATTATATTACCCTGTAGCGAAATTATTTTCCTTTGAAATGCGCATCAGACAAGTCCATTAAGCTCCGCTTAGACTAAGCTGTAACATTTCGACAGGTGTTGTGATATTCTCTTTATTCTCTTTTTCGAAGCAGCCACCGCAGCCATACAGCTTTGGCTACGACACGGCTGACGAGTTCGGCAACCGGCAGTTCCGCAGCGAACAAGGTAACGCGAATAACGTAAAAACTGGCTCGTATGGGTACACGGACGTCAACGGTCTCTACCGGCGCGTCAGCTACGTCGCCGATGCCAATGGCTTCCGAGCCACTGTAGACACCAACGAACCGGGCACCGCGCCGGGAGCCAGCGCCGACGTTGTGTTCAACGCCGCGCCCGTTGTGCCGCCCGTTCCTGCTGGGACGGTAACACCTGCTGCGTACGGCACAAGGGCAGCCCCTGGTTACAACGCATTGAGCGGATATGGTGGATACGGATACGACCCTTACGGCCGCGGAGCTGGAGCCGGCTACGGTGGTTATGGACGCTTGGGCTACGGCCCTAGTGGAGCTGCTGTGGGTGGTTACGCCATCGGAGGACGCACTGCTTCCGGCTACGGTGTCGCTGGCTATGCGGCGGGTCAGTATGGTCCAGCTGGCTACAGCAGATTAGCCGCTGGTCACCATGGCTTCCGCCGTCGTAGATAAAAGGCGCGTCCGATGTATGTGAAGTTTTCAATGGAAAAAGGGCGCTGCAGACCAGGAGCCCACCGCGTGAGCATTCGTGCATCCGCTGTCGTTGACTGAGATAAATGATGCATATGAATAAAATGACTTGGCTGTTTTTTCTTGTGTGAGATCTTATGGAATTTCCGCGAAGCGTATGACGACACTGCTGATATGTTTAGGTGAAAGGTGGGCTGCATGGAGGCTGCTATGCGGACCTGCAGTGTCTAATAGAGGCCATAAATTCTTTGGAAAACGCAATGGTCTTGCATTTCACTACAGCGGGTGGTGCATGAGTTTGCTGTCCAGCTTATATTTGCTGTTTCAGCGTTCATTCTATTAGCAAAGTCCATAGAAAAATTGAATTGTAAGATCCTGCACGTGACCTACAACCACTCGGTCATATTGTTTTACTAGGGGAGCGTTGAATATATGGGCAGTGCTCTCAACCTTTTTACGTGCCATTTTATTAGATAATTATTCATTTATTTAATTATTTATGCATCACAGGCCCTGAAGAGATTCAGGTGAGGGGGGCATATCAAATGAAATACAGTACAGAAAAAATAAGCCGGAGTAACGACACAACAGACGCGGTGCAAGACAAATGCACAAAAGGAATACAACGTTGCTTCAAAAAGGGCATAAATATGACATATTAACGCGACGATTTACAAAAAAACGCGAAATGGCAAAATATTATAACCTAGTACAAGTGAAACAGTATTTCAAAACAAAACAACATTTCGAGCAACTGAAAGATAGTACAACAGAAAACAGTATTTAGAGCAATACTAAAGCGATAAATGTTGGCAGAGGTGTTTTTCGAACTCTCCAGGCTGAGAAAAAGAGATTAAGTTGTTAGGAAGCTCGTTCCAGTGCTTAATTGCTTTAGACAATGCAGATGAATTGAATGGTTGAGTTTTTACATCTATTCGGTTAAAGCAGAGATGATTATGTAAGTGCCGTTAAGGTCGAGGAGGCTATTCCAGAGTCAAAACTGAAGTGCAGGTGTGAACATTGTCAGGGTGTCCCAGCTACCATGCAGCACGATTTAAAAAAAGAGGAACGGCGTTACGCGAGGCAAACCTACTGCGTATTGTTTCCAGTACAGTGGAGTAGCCGCCAGTAATTTTTTCGTTAGTGAGATTTAATTAGGTAATTGTAATTATTTATCTAACTCGAGAAGTACTGTCCAAATTATCAAAGTGTCAATGAAGAAGTTGTAGAGCAACATGAAAAACTCCCGATACAGCTTTCGGTTGCTCAATAGGTGCTACATAAATGTGTTTTTTCGAGTGTGAAAGAAGCCAGCGAATACACGCAAAATTGCCGCGCGACTGGCCGCTCGAGGCACTTTGCGTGTATTCGAGGGCTTCTTTCACGCTCGGAAAAACACTTTTATGTAGCACGTATTGAGCAACCGAAGCTTGCGAGGCGAGATCTACCAGATAAAGTAGCAAAGGTGCGCGCCGATCGGCCCGGTTCCGGCAGTGGATACCTATCGGCGGTACGATGCAACTTCAAGACGGAAAAGGCTTTATCTAATGTTGCTATAGCAACCGGCGCTTCGCTGGAAACTTGGATTCAATGACGGGCGCTCTTAGTGCTACGGATTACTCATATCTATGGGGCATGCATGACTCTGAGGCATGCGGCAGGCGCGGTCTCTCTGCTTCTTTATGGGAAACATACTGGCATTAGAAGCTGCTTCTCGCCATTCCTGCCAGCTTACTATTCGCGTGTAACAGACACGTGCTTGATCCGAAGCTTTTTCAAAATTTCCTGTTTTGCGGCTTTATTTCTTAAGGAGTTTGGTTTACGCGCGCTCGCTGACGATACTCGGTGCTCTCGCATCGGCGATCTCGCTGCGGGCTCTCCGAGTGCTCTAACAGGGAGGGGGACACGCATGCTTTGGATTGGCAGCAACGCAGAAGTTTCAACGAGAGCGCGTGACTGTTCGTAAACGAGAAGCATTGCACCTCTGTTGCGAAGCAACCACTTACGGTACCGGTACCAATTGCTGTGCGTAGATCAATTAGGTACCGTTTCGCGTTGTCCCGAATTACATTTTTGTGGTTCAAATGATTAATACATGGCAGAAAGTTCAGCACTGTGGGCAGAACAGTGGGACGAACAGCGTGCTGTGCAAGGTGGTCCGGCAAAGGATGTGTGGGAGAAAACGGGAAAACGCAAGAAATTGCATCTTCCGAAAGAACGCTCACTTTTGGCTCGTCAAGCAGGAGCTCTCTTCCGAGCTCTGAGAAGTAACAAACCATATCGTCTGTGAAATGTTTGCTGCAAACTGCATCCTTTGTGCTGAGCATACGGTCCTTCCTAGGAATCGCTTGAGCCCAGGCTTTGAGGCGTTCTTTGAGGCGATCAGAAGGAACATCCAACAAAATTGATTTTTCTTTGCAAGTCTAGTAACCAGACTTGCAACCTCTAACGATGCATTTCCTGCCCATCGTCGCTTGCTGTGTAGTCCCGTTGTTTGGTCAGATTTTGCACATGACTGCTGACCACCTAAAGTTCATTTTGCAGACGGCAATGTTGAAAATATGTTAATTTTCTGGTCAGCGAACGGCGGCTCAGCATGCAAGCAACTAACAATGTGACGGAAGGCGAGCGAAGAACAGCTACAAAGATTTCAACAGCACAAAATCCGAGTGCCTCTAAGCATTTCTTAAGCCGGATTCACACGACGGGTTAGACCGCTTAATCAGAGACATGTCTAAGCTTCAACAAATCATGCCGCGAGCATTTCGTCAGCGGCTTCCTTTCGTGCGACCTGATTCGGCTGCACTGAGCCACGTCACGCTAGTCCGAAAAGTAAACCGACGATCCGTCCCATGCTGTGAATCGCGTCTTACGAGTTTGAACGCCGCTTGGCGCGTTTTGATTTGGCCTCGTCACGGTGGGCCTTACCGAGGCGCATTTAGAGCGCAGGCCAAAGTTTGCGCGGACAAGGAGCGCGCGGATAACACGAGCAACCAGAGATCGCGCCGCCGTATCTGCTCCGTCGAGGCGATGCCCTCTTCCCTCGCGCCCCTCACCACGGTGACCTTTCGCGCGTCGCGCAACAATTTCGGATTTCGCGCGAATCGTCCGGTTGCTATACCAACGGTAGATAAAACCTTTTTTGTCCTGAAGTTGCCTCGTACCGCCGATAGGTATCCGCTGCGGGCACCGGGCCGATTGGCGCAAGCTGTTGCTACTTTATCTGGTCGATCGTGCCTCGCGAGTGTCCCCACCTAAAGAGTATATATCTTACACCGTGCTCCTGACCAAGGAGGTTTAAACAAATTTTTAAACCTCCTTTCTCCTGACTCATTCGCGCGTTGGTCGCGCCGACTGCGCTGACCCACAATGCATTTCGCGCGAAGAAATAAAGGCGCCCACGCCACTTCGCCGACGGTCGCAGACAGCCGTTGAAAGCGCGCGCGGGCTTAATTGGGATCGTTCTGCGCATGCTCCGAAGATAACAGCCAACGGCGCGCGTGTCGGAGTATAGAGGAGATAGCGTTTTGGCTGGCGCAGCGCAACCTAAATATATAGGGGCTTTAGCGCAACCTGTGTAGCGTGACCGGCCGCAAACGACGCTGGCCCGCGCGCCGGTACCGTCGGACTATAAACGGCCCTTCAGGGTCAAAGCACGGCAATGATAACGTAAGTTCGGCACGAGCGCAGTCGACAACAGCTTGATTTACAGATAGGAAATTCCATCCAAGGATGACGTCGTGCGAGGAACGGGATAGGATGACACATTCGACAACATACAAAACGCCTTGAATGACGACCCGAGCTGTGCATGATGCTGAAGGCTGAATGCGCTTCGAGGTTGCCGTACGCAGCGATAGATAGGTAAGTGGAATGGTCACTTTGTTCAAATTGCGGCTAAGTTTTTCACTAATAATAGAAATGGCGGCTCCGGTATCAATAAGTGCGTGTACGGTGGCGCCATATACGGACAGTTTAATTTCGTTTGCTGGAGAAAAATGAGGCCTTGAAATGTTCGTCGTTAACGCAGTTCTTGCCTCGGGAACTGCGACTGTTAGTCTTCCTCGCGGGCTGGACTGAGTCGACGAACCATGGGGGAAATGTATCGGCGACGTGGGGAGGGCGACTGGCGTGAATCGAAGGGGCGGGGACTAGAATATGAGTCCGCAGGAAGATTAGACACGTCATGACGCGGAAGTCGAGCAGGCATGTAGCCGGAGACGCCCCCATTGTCAGGGAAATGGAAGTTGCGACGGCGGCAGAATCGTGCTACGTGGCTCGGAAAACCACAGGAATAGCATATTGGCCGGTTATGAGGTGTGCGCCACGGGTTGACAACAGGGGCTCCAGCGGCCGAGTAAGGAACGGGAACCGGACGTGAAGGTGGTGGCGGCACATGGAAAGTTCCGGCGGTCTGGTAGGCATCAGGAGCCGGAGGAACAAAATGCCGGGCGACAACGTTAGCGTACGTCAGTGGTCCAACAACGGGCTGTGGATGAGGGGCAGGTGGCAGTGCCTCAGCTACTTGCGTTTGAAGCACCTGACGAAGCGAAGGAGCCAAGGATGTCACCGGCTCAGGAGGGCTAGTCACCACAGAGACAGTTGCCGCGCGACTTCCTGGCGGATGAACTGCTTTATTTGCGGCAATAAAGCAGAAATGTCGGCAGCGTCGCGGCTGAAATCCAAGGTAGCGAGATCCGCGGTATCCTGCTGAGCAGCACAACGTAATCAGGCACGCTGCTTGCGCAGCTCGTCGTACTGCTGACAGAGCTGAATTACCTCGGCAACCGTCTGGGGACTCTGGGCGACAAGCATCTGGAAGGCATGGTCATCGATGCCTTTCATGACGTGCTTGATCTTGTGAGCTTCGTTCATGGATGAGTTGACGCGCCGGCAGAGCGAGAGGACGTCTTCAATGTAGTTGGTAAAGCTCTCGTCATTGTGTTGAGCGCGACCACGCAATCGCTGCTCAGAACGGAGGCGGCGAGTGGCGGGACGGCCGAAGACCTCAGTCAAAGTGCTCGTGAAAGCGGACGAGGTGGTAAAGCTGGATTCATGATTTCTCAACCATTGGCTCGACAGCCCGTCAAATAAAAGCCTACATTAGTGAGCTTGTCGCGCTCGGCCCACTTATTATATGCGCTTACACGGTCGTATTCGGCGAGCCAGTCCATGACGTCGAAGTCGTCTGCTCCGCTAAATATAGCAGGATCGCGCTGCCGGATGACGCCAGGGCAGAAAATGGTCGTGGGTATGGGAGCAGCAGCCTGGGATGGTCCGGGATCATTCATCGCAGGAGCTGGTGGTAGCGTCCGACTGCGAAATTCCAGGATGTGGAAGAGAAACCCCGCACCTCCACCAGATGCAACGGGGATGTTTGCCTAGAAGCACTCGATCTAGCGTTTCAACGGTAGACCAAAACAACTCAACGGGAGCTATGGCGAAGCGGACGAGCAAGCCTTGCTTGTCTTCTTCCTTCACCAGCACCATGGCTCAGTGCCGTCAGTACAGTATTTACAATATATACAGTTACAAGGCAGAAGCTCAGTGGCCAGGATAACACCATCTACCGGTCTCCGAGAGACTTCAACCTCCTCTTCACCTCCCAACGCCATTTTGCCCACCGCTGCAGAAACTCGTACGTGACATTAAGCCCCGGCGGTAGAAGCATCGACTCGATGCTTCTTTGGGTGTCGAATCAGTGTGCGAGTTATGGGGCTTTAGTCGCGAAACGTGCACGATATCAGTTCCTGGTGGGTTAAAGACTTCGAAGTCACATGTGTTATCGGGCAGGTGATATATGGCTGGTGACTTCGCGAAGAACTCGGTATGACCCGCTGCTCCCTTCTGATGCCGAAACTACCACGTTCTATGACCCGACGCATCACGGCAGCCGTTTTTCGCGACGGTAGGGTAACTAAAGGAGGACAAGGGCCCCAGGGTGGAAATGAGTATCCCGACGACGACTGTCGTAACGGTGCTTTTGGACAGTCTGAGACGCCAGAAGACGGTCACGGATAATGTGACGTGCTGTGGCCGCGCGAACAATGGTGTTGTGAGAATAGAACGTGGTAGTGTCGGCATCAGGAGGGAGCAGCGAGTCAAGAGGCCCGAATGGGTCACGGCCATACAGTAGTTAGAACAAGGAATAACCAGTAATATCGTGACGCGACGAATTGTATGTAAACGTTACGAAGGGTAAAGTGCAGTCGCAATCCCGGTGATCATCAGACACGTACATGGAGAGCATGTCCGTGAGTGTACGCTTGAGACGCTCGATAAGTCCGTTTGTCTGTGGGTAGTAAGCCGTATTGAACTTGTGGGACGTTGAGCAAGAGCGAAGAAGGTCGTCGATAACCTTAGAAAGAAAACAGCGGCCTCTATCAGTGCGTAGCCGATGTGGGGCACCATGATGTAGGATCACTTCATGGAGGAGAAAATAAGCCACATCAGTTGCGCAGCTCGTAGGGAGGGCTCGCGTTATGGCATAACGCGTGGTACAGTCCGTCGCAACGGCCACCCACTAGTTGCCAAAGGATGAGGTTGGAAATGGGCTAAGGAGGTCCAGGCCGATGCAGGAAAATGGCTCACTGGGGATATCTGTAGGCTGAAGGTGCCCAGCGGGAGACAATGGAGGCGTCTTGCGGCGTTGGCAAAGTTCGCAGGTAGCGACGTAGCTTCAAACAGCGATATAGCCCACGGGTGCTATGCAGGATGCGCCGAGTTTGGCGAAACTCGGGGTCTTCACGAGCTCTGGCGACACCCCAAGATGAAAGAACAAATGGTAACAAGACAAAGTTTGTCTGTCCGCACGCCTCCAGTTTCATTGGTTGATCTAGATTCACTCTGGGTGGCTATCAACCCTTGGGCGTTGCCATGTGGGCGGTCGACACACTGGGACTCACGCGATCATACGGTCTGTGCATGGTCGCGCCTTCTTGTTTGTCGTTCGACCGAGTGCATTGCAGGCACAAGCAAGTTATAAAATAAATTCATTTAGTACAATAATATTAGTCAAATTACGTGGGTTATAAGCATTTTAAAATTTACAAGATGTACACTGAATGTGTATTAGACTAATTTGTAGTTTAATACGTTTCGCGTTATACCACGAGGGGACGCTCGTCCTCCTTATTTTTTCACTGGATTCGATGGGCGCGGCTCGCTACGTACTTGCGCTAGCATTTCCGAGCACCGATTGGTGTGCGCTTGGTTTTCTCCCTGGGGTTTCAACAGATCTCTCGTTGCTCTTTCTCTTTCCTCTGGATTGGATTGGTGCGGCTCGCTACATGCTCGCGCTCCCATTTCCGAGCACAGATTGGTGTGCACCTGGTTTTCACACTGGGCTTTTAACACATCGCTCGTTGCTCGCGCTAAAGAAAGGCTGCGAGTATGATGCGCGCGCGCGCATCGAGGAACCCCAGCTGCCCCAGCAGCGAGACGAAGTGAGCGTCGGCTAGCGCCTAAGTGGTTTGCCGCGCGCTTAACGTGTAAGCACTCAGGAATGCCCGAAAGCACTCATACAAGGGTCAGAAAACTACGCTTTATTTTCTTGTACTTTGCGATGCACCTTCATACTGGCAAGCCTCTTGCGATGGCTTCTAAAAACCGCAGGAAAGTCTCTTTATACTGGGTAGCCCGAGCGATCCGTGGTTTCTAACAAACACAAGAGAGGGTCTTTGCAGCGCACGTGGCCGTTGAGTGCCACCACATCCAGACCAGGTGGGATTCCAGCAACGGTGCAGTTACCCTGTACCCATCGCCGACGAGGTGGCGCTTCACTTTTTCACAATAACTTTCTTTTTTTGCGTGTGAACGCCCGTGATGTGGAGGAAGACGAAGTCAGCGAGGAGCGGCCGTGCTTGCATGGGCTCCCGATTCAAGAAACGCTATCTCCAGGCGAAGTCGTACCAGACCTTTGAAAATAGTGCCATTGGACGCAGCGAGATGGATTACGTCCGTAGAGACCAAGATCCAGGCTGTGATTCACATTTATCGGTGTTGTGGAACCTCGAAAGTTCCCAAGCGGAGACCGCTCCG
This sequence comes from Dermacentor silvarum, assembly GCF_013339745.2. Taxonomy (NCBI): domain Eukaryota; kingdom Metazoa; phylum Arthropoda; class Arachnida; order Ixodida; family Ixodidae; genus Dermacentor; species Dermacentor silvarum. The sequence continues at coordinate 64,177,092 of NC_051155.1, read as the reverse complement.
CTAGGCCTAGCCAGGAGTAAGGGGCTGAGCCCCACCCCGGCACTCGAAGCTTATAAAAGCCACCATGGATATTGATGCTTCTCCCTCGCAACCACAAGAAGAATCCACCGACTGCGCAGGTGACTGGCTGACAGTCAAAAGGCGCAAACAACGCAGCAAGGAAGCACCCAAGAACTCCGACTCGGCTCCCGACCTTACAAAAATTTTTGTAGAAAGTCTATATAAAGTGTATAGACATCTGTCTATGAAGTCAACAGACTTTTTGTAGACACTTCTTTAGACTAGTCTACAGACAGTATATGGACTTATGGCCATACACTTTTTCTAGACTAGTCTACAAAATGTCTGAGTCTATAGACTGACTTTCTATAGAACTGTCTATAGATCAATGACTGTCTATAGATCAATAAAATTTCACTTTTGTAGACAAATGTCTGCAGAATGTCTACAGACAAAAATCTATAGGCTTATATAATTCTGCTTTTGTAGAAATAAGTCTATAAAATGTCTGCAGACAGAAGTCTATAGACTATTTATAGACTATAATTATAGACCAGTCTATAAACAGTCTATGGACTTATGGCCATACACTTTTTCTAGACTAGTCTACAAAATGTCTGATTCTATAGACTGACTATATAGACGGTCCATAGATCAATAAAAATTCACTTTTGTAAACAAATGTCTGCAGAGTGTCTATAGACAGAGGTCTATAGGCTTATATAGTTTTAATTTTGTAGACATAAGTCTATGAAATGTCTCTAGACTATAAACTATTCCTATAGACCAGTCTATGGACTTCTGGACTTACACTTTTTGTAGAATGTGGCACAGTCTGCTATATACAGAGAGTTCCTGTAGATCAGTCTATAGCTAATCTATAGACTTCATCCTTACAGTTTTACAGGGTGTCCCAGCTAACTTAAATTTAGTGAAGCTGTTCAGTGAAAAATAATATCAAGAAAAGACGTTGCAATAAGATCCGATTTTAAGACCTATGGCGTGCATTCGGCCTTGAATTCAGAGGTCTGACCTGTAGGTCTTTTTATGATCATAAATCTTGCACCGTGTTGTTCTTTAACCTTTTATTTTCATTGACCAGCTTGGCTAAAATTACTGGGACACCATATATACTAGATAATACACCACATTTTCCCAACTATGTTTCGGCAGGCATTGTTATTCTATAAACACTCGCTGCTGGGGTTTGCTAATAAGGAGTTTATTGGAAATTTCTATAAAAATTTATTGTATCCAGTATGCATATTGGAACATACATAGGGAACTGTACATAGAAAAGCATGCATGCAGATGGAGTTCAGTCGAAAAATCTAAAATGCATGTAGCCATGAATCTTTATCTAAGGCTGCATGAGCATTTGAGCACCTGCACATTTAATATTAGTAACATGCAATGAATCAGCTTGAGTGAAACTGCTATCTACACAGTGTTGTTTACATATATATGGCGGCAAAAAAATTGAATATATTATGCCTGTGCACCTGTTGCTTCCCATCTGCACTTATGTTATAATGTTGACAGATGAGTATTGCTCCTGAGTCAGCTGCACTCTCATATGTAGCATAAGCAAATACTTGAAGCAATTCCACTAGTGCTGAATCATGCAGTGCGAAAATGAAAACAAGTGCACCGATATTGAATTAACTGTTTTTATTAAGCAATATATTAATTTGTTAAAATGCATGTCTTATGCTTCAAGAAACTACAAATTTGGTTACTTCCCCTTGGCAAGCATGGTCGCCAGGCTGGCCTTGACTTTTGTGTCCGAGTTTTTGAAGATGCTGCAGGTGTATGCTGCAAATAAGTGGATGCAATTAACAATGTGAGGCAAAAATAACAAATGTGTATTCTTTGTAAACTCATTAACCATTTAAGTAAATCCTTAATGTGGTTCTAATATGACTAATGAGTGCTTATAAATACAAATCAGTACCATTATACAATGTTTCATTCTATGGTACGATGAAAAATTAAACTGTAACAATTGCTGCTGGCACCCAACAGTATGTTACCTTTTATGACAAATTCATATGACACATTAATGTACTTAATTATCCCAAATGATCTTATGTTAATTGCTGAAACAAGCTTAGTTACCAGTTGGACTGTCTTTACATTTTTTGGCTCGTAATTAAGTATGCCCGTGCAGAATGATATGCTCAGAAGAGTGACTTGAGTATTGACAGTATAGCAAGCCAACGATTGTAATTTATTTTTCTTAATACACATTTCAATGGCTTTCTCATACTCTTGAATGATACATCATTGGCCATAACTTCAATAGAAGGCAGATGGATTGTGTTGATATGTTTCTTAACGTTAATGAGATCTCTTGGGCATGCATGCTGACACGGTTGCAAGTTAGGCATACCATATGAGCACCATTGATACCATGTGAGCATTTCCTGTGTCATAGCACGACACATATGCATCTCCTGGGAAACAAAACTAAAACTACAGTTATAATTAATGCTATTCTTTCTAGGGTTTCAAGGTTCAGGACATTTAGTTAATAGCAAAAAATGAGTAAAAATGTCATGTCAGTGTGCTTCACTTTCATTGTCTCAATTTTTTTTTCTGAGGTGAAATGCTTCAAAGATATGTTTGAGGCAGACTTTCTGGAAACCTTGTAAGACAAATAACAAAACAGTATACCTATATTTATATCACCAAGTTCCCTGATCTTTTTCCAAGTTTCCCTGGCTGTTTTAATGAAAATTCCCTGGCAGGCATTTTAGGTGCAATAAAAATATTATGGTTTAATGCTTGCTAAGTTACAGTCAGGCACTTGAAAGGCACGGTTAGATTCAACTGAATTAAATCACTTATTTAATAAAGCTGACAAGAGCTTCGCAAGCCTGTAATTCATGGCAACACGAGCACAGCGCGGAAGACATGTGCAGTCGCGTGCAAAAGTCTAGAGGCCACGCGAGCTGCATCGAATATGCACCACTGCGCCTTCTGAGGGCTTCACACATAAGTTCGATAGCACGTCCTTTTTTACCTGACAGCTTGCTCGTTCGCTCGCTTCAACCGTATGCGCACCAGAACGCGGGACAGAGTGAAAGGTGTCACTTTTGCAGTCACAGTGGAAGTGCCCGAACGATGATATCGTGGCGAAATTATGGTGACTTGTCACCATGGCGATTTGTACTTGTCACCGCTGTACCCATTTCGCCGTCGGCGTAAAGTCGATCAACGGGGCATACAAGCTGTTTGGCCGTTCCGTACTCAAGCGAACACAGTGAAAGAGTCAGTCGGGAGTAAACTAAACAGAAACTATATTTATCGACTGCCAACGATACACAAAGTATTAAAACAAAATAATAAAAAAATGACACAAGACAAACTAACACACCTAAACTTAATATACTCAATGCTGACGACAAAGAAATATGACGAGCAATTAACAGTAGATATAAAAGTCGAACCAGGCGCGGATCAAACACACAAGAATACACTTAACAGTACTTCACTAAAACAAAGGTCAAATGAAAACCAACGATGTCATATGTGTGGCTGGGCAGCAGCAGCAAGTCCATAAACCGTGAAGTCTAGATCTGGCGACTTCTCTGCAAGTAGGTTGAGCTAACTTGCGGCGAACTACCGCGAGCTTCGTTGCAGATGGTTTGTCATCTCGTACGTCAACTAGTTATGCGGAGCTCGACATGGCTAGGCGGCCCAGCCCCCCCCCCCCCCCCCCCCCGACTGCTTCTCAGCAGATTACAGGTTCAGCTGCTAGACTGATTATCAGGGCCTAAAACCTGCGCTTAAATAGCCTCTCCTTTCCCTAGTTCCTTAGGTGGCGCAAGTGATTGCCACCGATGGGAATCTGATCCAAGTATTGAAAGTGGTCACCCGCCTTGCATCTTTGTCATGTTTTTTTTTCCGCTTCTGAGAAAAAATTCCCTGCGCTTATTCTCTGTTCTCTTCCCTAGCTCTTCACTGCAGCTGCTCGATGTTCGGTGGTTTTATGCATGTGTCTGGCTGCATGTTATTTGGACTGAGTACCACAAATAATGGCATCGTGTGCAAGTTCCCCAAAGTAGAGCGCAAAAGACACCCCTGCAGGCTGACCGTATCAGATAATTCGATTTCAGTAAAAGTGACACATGCAAAGCATGTTTTCCGTACTGTAGAACGTCTAGAAGCAAGGCATAGACAGCAATATGCTCCGAGCCCTGGCAGTACAAATTAAGTAGTTTTGCCACAATATCATTGCTCGGGCGCTTCCACGCCGACTGCAGAGTCGCCGGCGACTTCCACGGCGACTGCTTCTCAAACTGAGGCACCTTGCGCTCTTTCCCGTGTTCCGGTGCGCACGCGGTTGAATCGAGCAAACGAGCCGGCTGGCAGGTAAAAAGAACGCATGTGTGCAGTACACGCTCTCGAACTTAGGCGCACAGCCGCCAGAAGGCACAGCAGCGCGGTTTCGTCGCCACTCCCGTGGTCTCGATACTTTTGCACTCAACTGTACACAGAAACATGTACACACACGACACTGACTTCAATTAAGTCAGCTCCGAATCAGAGAAATTGGTACTTGCAGCTGTTATATGGTAAACATAGTGGTATGGCAGAAGTGATGGTTTAACTGAACCTACACAATTTGCAAATTATGGTGTCCTTTGCTGCCGTGAGGTGCCTGGTTCGATCACTATCCGCCGGATCCGAATTGGTTTATAAGACAGCTACAAGCAGCCCTACGGCCAGGCGTACATCTTTAGAGGGGTGCGTTGCTTTGGAGAGGTTTGAAAAGACAACTATGCATGTTGTGCAAGAACAAAAAACAAGAGAAGAAAGGCACCACACAATTAACTTTCAAGAAGTGTCTGCTATATATATCATGCCGCCAATTTCCTACTAGGTGTATGTCTTTCCCAAGTGTCTGTTCCTTTGTAATAACCGAGCGCTGGCCCAGGAGCGTGCCTGTACCTAATTTATCTGCAGGCACCCGGCGACAGCTCTCGTCTGCCTCCCATAGCAGCTGCGGATGCTAGACTATTTCACTGTTGCTGTGGCAGAACAAAAGGCACCCAGAGACCTTTAAAATCTCCATATATGACAACCCCTACAAACAAATGAGCGCCTGGCTGAGGTCTGCTAGTACCAGTTTTGTAAACTGGTGGTCGTACAATGGTGTACAAACTTCTGCAACGAGCCAGGCATCCTATACAACTGCCCAGCTCGGATGAACTTTTTGCTGCATAATTTTGCCCTAACAAAGTATTGCTGGCAGAGAATGAGGAACAGCTTTCAAGAACAGATATCTCGTCTAACGAACACCGGCTGCCGAGATTCCGCTTTATCACATGCTTCTGTTGGACTGTATAAATGACTGAAGCAGTCTATATCTCGGCATGGTTCATGTGAACGCCAAACCGATAGGGCTAATAATGTAGCAGTGATTCATGTACACGATTTCTCACATAAGCTTAAAAAAGATAGCAATGAATTCGATGTGCATCGTTTTTTCAGCTCAGGGCTAAGTCGGAAGGGGCTGTGCTGCTGTAGAAAAGCCGAAGGCTGGTAGTCAAGGAAAAACCCATGCTCTGTAAATAATCGAAATTGTTTTGTTTTGTGTTTTTGTGGCATGGTGAATAACATTCCACTATCCTGAATAACATTAGGAAGAAGATGTTGCACAAAACGAACAAGGACGAAAGGGCAGAGACATGGGCTTCTGCATACATTTAACTAATTATATGTCAACTTTAAGAGACAAAAAAACGTTAATAGACAGAAGAGCGTTGTGGATCAGAGAGCAAACGGGGATAGCCGATATTCTAGTTGACATTAAGAGAAAAAAATGGAGCTGGGCAGGCCATGTAATGCGTAGGATGGATAACCGATGGACCATTAGAGTTACAGGATGGACACCAAGAGAAGGAAGCGCAGTCGAGGACGGCAGAAACCTAGGTGGGGTGATGAAGTTAGGAAATGTGCAGGCACAAGTTGGAATCAGCTTAGCGCAAGACAGGGGTAATTGGAGATCGCAGGGAGTGGCCTTCATCCTGCAGTGGGCATAAATATAGGCTGATGATGATCTTCTTCCTAAGCATTATGAGCCAACTAGCCCAGCAACAAGTTTTATTTAGCTGTGGAAAATTGTGCATTGGTCAAACTGGCACCTTAGTGTGAGATTACGGCAGCAACTGCAGCAATTTAAAAAGCACGCCTGGATCACATTTGTTAGTGCATTGTCAATCCTGTGGTTGTAACCTCTTTTTTTTTTTGAAGGACGTCCATAATTAACCACACTGATCACAAAGCATGTGAAATCATCGAAGTTTTTCATATAAATAAAAACCATGAATTTTGCATTTCGGTTCTTTCTATCCACCAGCTTAAATTTAACATCGCTCTTGAAAGATTAGGACTAAGCTAGTCGTACGAGGCTGCCTATGCAGACAGGCTTTTCGTATATATCATTTGCAGTTTACAACAAACTGAGAGTTGCGTGTTCAACCCTTGTACTCCGTAGTTCTCTGTACCACCGTCCATTCACGCTGCAGTTATAACGAGAGCACTTAAAACAAGGCATTCTCAACAGTTCTTAGCTCTTTGCCATGAACTGCGTGCGTTCGCTTATGTTTGGCAGAAGGATTGCCTTGAATTTGCCCTAGCAGGCATTCATGGCGTACTTTTTTTCGTGAATGCAGGCCCTGGTTTTGTGAATGCTCCTCTTATTGCTGTCTCTCTTTTCTACTCTTACTATTCCCAAAACGTTTACAGGTACCATCGACCCGTCCCACACTAAAAACCTTTCCCATTACATATTTCTCAGATCTGTGCAAGGTTGTAGCATGCCTGTCAAACTTCCATGAACAAGCACGGAATGCATATAGGCACATCCCTGGAAAATGAGCCGTGTCGAACAAGAAAGTAGAGTTTTTATAAAGTTTTATTAATGTTTTTTGCTGTTTTAATTCAACCAGATGTTCCCAGCCAGGCAGGCCCCCCTCCAAATGTTTAGCTTTGAGATAAAATGAACCAGCAAGACAATATATACATGCGGTAAAGTGGGCATTATTTGAACTTACCAATAACTGTGTCCACCTTTGTTTTATCTAAAGCTGGCTTCGGAGTCACATCAGGGCAGGTGTTGCACTGCCGTCCATAAAGAGAGGACCCACGAAGCTCTTCTTCAGTAAAGATGCAGCGCAAGAGTGCCCGGGCAAATCTTGGTGCTGTTGGGCACATTGCCTTCCATTTTTCAAGCATTATTTTCGGCACTTTTATGCCATTTCCTATTTCCACCTAAATTTAGAAAGAAAGTGGAGCTGTGAGATCAGTTGGCATTTCTTGCAGCACTGGCACTTCATAGCTACAACATTAAGAACTTGGAGGGCCGTTCATATTGAAAACTTGAGGATGACATGCTATATAGAGATTACACATATGTACTCTTTTCTGAGGCAAAAGTAGAAATGTGCTTTGTAGTGGCCAGGGATGTATTTATGCAAAAAGCAAGTGATGGCACGACCAAGAGGACAGCAGCAAGGAGAAAACTATGAACACAGGATATCTGGCAAGGATAGGTCCACCTGCAGCAAGCAGCACACCTCCTCCTCTATCAAAATGGAGAGACACAACTTCTGTGTACATCTTACACTTAATTACACAGTAATTGCGTAAATATTGAGAATACCAACATGCACAAATGCCATAATGAGATGATACCCACACAGGTTCTAAATAATGGTTTAAGTGGTCCACAGAAGTTCAACCAGAGCGGCACAGCCAACACCAATGCCAGGCATATCTGATGAATGGCTGCTCCTATGGACAGAGCCATGCGGCTGGTGTCATATTATCACTTTGTGTACACGTTTGTTACAGCAAGCAGTCATGTCAGTAAAGCGGACATATGCATTACAATTACTGTAATTACAATTACGCCCGTCTTTCCCTTGGTGTGTTCAGTCTTTTCGTTGTATGAGACATTATGGATGTGCTATTACCCATCCTTTAAAGGCCTTGATTGGGGGAGGGGTGCAAGAGGTATGAATATGTATGTATGCATAGCAAACCCACTATACACCTACTTGTAAGCTTAGTTCGCATGCTGAGCAGGCTTTTGCATTTTTCAGAAGTACCATGTGGGCAATAAAAGCTAAACAAATCAAATTATGAGGTGTTACGTACCAAACCCACAATCTGATCATGAGGCACGCTGTAGTGCAGAACTCCGAAATAATTCAGACCACCTGGGTTTCTTTAGCATGCACCTAAATTCAAGTATACGGGTGTTTTAGCATTTCGAAATGCAGCCGCTGTGGCCGAGATGCGATCCTGCGACGTCGTGCTTAGCAACCACGGCGGGTTGCAATAAAAGCTGTTTATTCATAACGTTCTTCATTTTTAGCTAAAAGTTCATAAGACCTACTTCTGTGCAAGCCAAACTAAATTTCTGAAAATTGGTTTACACCCCGTTTCTCCATGCAGTTTTTCCTTTTGTAATAGATAATCATAAATGCAGCTGTTACAATAATAATACATGACGCATTCTTCTTGCATTTGTATGCAAGTGGTCAAGACTTGTCATATTCACATTATTATCAGTCAAATACAGTATATCTGCCTCAATTTCATTTAACACACAAGCAAAACCCACCTTAAGGGAATGAAAGCTTGTTGCTCTTTTAGTAGCCACATATACATGAATAAGATAATGGTGCAAACAACCCCATATCTCGCACGTCGCATACATGTACATGGTGGTAATGCTCTAGCAACAGAATTACCGCAGCGCTTTAAAAAAATTATGGAGTTTTACGTGCCAAAAGCACGATCTCATTATGAGGCACGGCATAATTTGGACCAATCGGGGTTCTTTAATGTGCACCTAAATCTAAGTACACGGTGTTTTTGTATTTCACCTAAATCGAAATGCGGCCCCCATGGTCGGTATTTGATCCGGTGACCTCATGCGCAGCCCAACACCATAGCCACTAAGCAAGCACGGCGGGTATCGCAGCGCTTAGGTTGCTCTGTATTGTGAAAGGTAGCTGTGACATCAGCAGATAATTACCACACTACAGCCTGGATAAGGTAAAACTATTCCTGTATGTCTATCTTACAAATCCTTCATTAGACCTCCATGGTAATACAAATGACTAGCGCCCAGCCCATACGGGCAGGTGCCGCGCCCTCAAGTTTTACATTATTTTTGCGCATTATTTTCACAAAAGGATAGCTAGCTGATTCATCTAGTTGGTATTCTATTAACATTGTTGCAAGAATGTACATTGAGAACCAATAAAGCAAGATGACACAGGAAAACGAAAGAATTAACCGACAGGTCTAACAAGGACACAAATGCTGCCGATGCATATGATTATGTAAGCCAAGGGCTTGGAGGATAAGGAAAAGTCTCAAACCTCCTGTGAAGCACATAAATGTGCACTACTTCTTGTACTGCATTCCTTCGTTAAAAAAAGAGCAAAGAAATGCAATGAAGGTATCACTAAACCCACCTGTATTAGTTGTTTTTGTTAAGGTTTTCTTTTAAATGTATTATTAATGCCTGAACGTCCCACTGAGGATATGTAGAGTGTTACATGATTAGCGAGCAGCTCTCTTTGCCATTACATGTTTCTGTGACTGATTTCACATGTTTAAATAGAATGTTTGTGTCCAAAAGGAGTGCTTTGTCATTTGTAAAGGCTACAAGGAAAACACTGAACCGTCTGCTGAATAAGACTCCTATTTATTTCTTTAAAAATACTTAGCACCCCAATTTTTAGCCCCCCAATTAAAATAAATATAAAACCCAGAAATCAAGGACCCTTTTACACATGTTAAAAATTCTCTAGTGCAAAAAGAATGGTCATGTTACATAAGGATATCTCACTTCTAAAAAAAGTATGGCGAACAGACCTCGCCAGCAGCTTCAGAAGTTTCTGCTGGTGTTCTTTCCACTTTGTCGATGATTTTTTGGAGTATTTTGACCATTTTCCCAGCATCTGATATAAAAAGACGTAAAAAACAATTACGTTTGCTCTTTCTGCCTCAAAAAATAATTATTGTACATTTCTTATTATCAAGAGAATAAAGGCTCCTGCAAACAAGCAATAATCTTACCACAACAGCGGAAGGTTGAGCTATAATACACGTTGTGGTATTTCCTATCTGGTTTAGTGGCATTTTTCTGTTATCCAGTTGCACGAAAAATTTGAATCTACTTTTACTGAATGTGGATAGCTTGCTGTACCATAATGAGTGCAAGATTACAACTATAATATATTTGCATGCATAGAGATTAATTCAAATATAAGTAGAGAAAGGCTTCAACCAATGTTACAGTCACTGTCTTCTGCACTTCCAACACTTAGAAGCAGTTGGCACACAATAAGTTTTAAGTCGTTCACAGCAAGACTATTAGAGGCTGCCAACTTAACATTACAGGCAAGTTTTTTATAGCATTTGTTGGAATTTATTTAAATTCCAAAGTTACACCTGGGCTACAAGAGATGCCATGACATAGGCTCTAGATCATGTTCAACCACTTGCAATCCTTTAATGTGCACCTCATCCTGCAATTTTCCGGCATTTGACCTTAGTTAAACCTGCTACGTTATGCTCGGCAGTATAGATTGTTGCAAAATGTAAGAAATGTACTGATTACTGCAGAAATCATTCTCCTCTAAAGATTAGACAAACCTTTGTTTTGACCAGATATGTCTAAACAGACCTAACTTTCCTAAAGTAACACTTCGATGTGATTTTGCAAGTCAATATCGTTACATAAGTATATATAATAAATGATGCAGTTAGGGCTATTTTATGGCTACACACAAAAACATTTGAATTGCAGCAAACTAGGGAAGAAACTTCCAGTAGCATCAAAACAATGTGAAAGATTGCTTTAGAGGGACCCTGAACCACCCCTCAGGCTTGGTGAAAAAACACATTCTGTGCATGACATACCCTGCTGTCAGAACCTCAGCCCAATTCTGCACTGATGCGTGGCACAAGGGGCTCACAAGCGTATCGCGAAGTCAACTTTCCTCAAACACTTTCTTTTGAACAGGGGCCTTCTCCTCACACTTTCGGGGCTCTAGGCAGCTGCCCCTTGACATCAGCGGGCAAATTTTCATACAGCGCTGCCACTTGCCAATATCTGACCGCAATAAAAAATTGTGTTTGGACCAGTGCGCTTCTTCTTGCTGTTACTGTGTATATTTATTGATGCAGTGTACAAAAAGGTTGAATTTCGATAAAAAATCAGTACTTCCAGGAAAAGCAGACTGTCTGCTCATGATCGGCTGCCGCTGTCCGTATAAGAATCAAACTTTAGCCCCACTGCTTATTGGTGTTATAGCCATCGTGTCATGCTAATTTCAATTAGTTTTGAACCCTCAAATATTTTCGAGCCATGCAAAACTCGCACCACGTACGCTTGCCAGCATGCGCTCACTGCCAACTCCTGCCTAGAAGCCTTGACATACATTGCTGCATGTAACAGCGGTTCTAAATGGACAATCAGATGTGGCTACTATCTATCGGGCAAGCTGCTGGAGGACAAAGCCAGTCTGCACCACGTGGACCAGTCAGACTGCCGCACATGAGCGCAAGTGTGTACTCCAGCCCTGTCGTGCACATGCAGAGCTAACACACTACAGTTGCATGTAGCTGCATGTGCTATGTAATGTATATACGGCAGCTGCCACAGGGTGCCAAAACGAGCCCACTCGCTGAGGACAACCGCATGCTCCGAGTGGTCTAAAAGGAAGGAAATAAGAGAAAGGCAGAAGGCAGGGAGGTTAACCAGGATAACGTCCGGTTGGCTACCCTACACCGGGGAAATGGGAAGAGGGAACACAAAGATGACAGGGAGAGAGAGGAGGGAAGGAAAGAAGAGAAATGAGCGGTTAGTTCGCTGACGCGTGTGTTAGTGCACTAATAGTCACAGACGTTGACACAAGCCCGTCGTCCTCAAGAAGCACAAAAGTGCCTTCACCGCTTTATGGGCCGAGGAGCGATGGGGGCGGTGTTCCAGCAGCACCTGCACGGAAAGCGTCCGATCGTCCAGTTTTTTAGCGCGTTAGCAAGATCTTGTCTTTCTTGAGCATATCGTGGACAGTGGCACAGCAGGTGGTCAATAGTTTCGTCGGTGCCGCAGACCTCGCATGCTGCACTGTCGGTCACTCCAATTAATGTAGAGTATGCCTTTGTGAAGGCAACTCCTAACCAAAGGCGACAGAGAAGCGAAGCTTCACGTCGAGGAAGTCCGAATGGAGGTCGGAGTTGCAGTGACGGGTTTAATTGATGCAGTCGTGTTAATCGTAAGTTTGGCGAGTTCCACTCGGTCAGTGAGAGACTGCGTGCCAGGTGTCGAAGCTGCCTTGCGGCGTCTGTCCTCGAAAGTGGAATTGGAACGCGGAGCTCTTCTTGGTGTGATGTGCGAGCAGCGTTGTCTGCGGAATCATTGCCACTGATTCCACAATGACCAGGTACCCATTGAAATACAACCTCGTGGCCTTTTTGTTGGACGTGATGGTGAAGTTTCACTGTTTCGTATGTCAACTGTTCATGGCAGCCGCGTCGGAGAACTGACTGCACGCACTGTAATGCCGGTTTTGAGTCTGAAAACACAGCCCATTTTGTAGGTCTTTCAGAGTCAATGAATTCTAGTGCACGACGCAGAGCCGTTAGTTCTGCTGCCGTTGAGGTCGTGACATGCGATGTCTTGAACCGCAGTGTTATTCCTCGCGTTGGTATAACCACCGCACCACCAGAACTGGACGACGTAGTCGATCCATCGGTATAGATGTGCACGTGGTTGCTGTACTTTTCATGCAAGAGGAGTAAGCTCAGTTGTTTAGAGCAGGGGCCGGCACATCTGATTTCTTCTGTAGTCCTGGAATCGTTATATGTACTTGTGGACGGCTCAAACACCACGGAGGAAGCACTGGCTTGGCCGCAGGTGCGTACCCTGAAGTAAACGATGCACGATGTGCACTGACAGTAGCGCTAAATGTCGAGCAGGTCCTTTCAGCAGTGAGGCTCGCCAGGTGGTGGGAAGGGGTCCTAGCATAGTGTCTGAGATGCGTACGCATTGTCTCAACGGCAATGTGCGTCGTGATTGGGTAATCCTGGGCAATGGCAATGGTTTCAGACGTTGACGCACTGCGTGGTAGGCCAAGACATATCTTAAGGGCTTGGGCTTGAATGCTTTGAATCATGCGGAGGTTAGTCTTGCAGGTGTTGGATATTGCAGGCAGGCTGTACCGAAGGAATCCAATGAACAGCACCATGTAGAGCTGTAACATACCGTGTATGGATACTCCCCAACTTTTTCCTGCAAGGAACCTGAACAGGTGACAGATAGCAGACAGCCGCTTTTTCACGTAATTCACGTGCGGAGTCCAAGACAGGTCTCTGTCAATTACGACTCCCAGGAACCTGTGACTTCTGCTGTATGGTATAAGTTGTCTGTTAATTGATATTCCGTAAGCAGACATTGGCTTCCTGGTGAATGCCACCATTGCGCACTTTCCACATGAAATTTCAAGTCCTTGTTGACGAAGGTAGCAAGATGTCATTGTGGCTGCCTTCTGAAGCCGAGCGCGAAGCTGAAGTCGTGTCACACCTGATGCCCAAATTCAGATGTCGTCCGCATAGATGGAAAATTGTACGGTGCTTGGCAGGTTGTCAACTAATCCAATAAGGGTTAGATTGAAAAGCGTCGGGCTAAGCACTCCGCCTTGAGGCACTCCTCGGCTACCGTAATGCTCGGATGTCGGGCCATTTTCAGTGTGCACGTAGAATGATCTTCTCTGTAAGTAGCTGCGCACCCACATATATATCTTACCACCAAGTCCTACTGCTTCTAACGCGCCGAGGATGACTTCATGGGTGACATTATCGTAAGCCCCTTTAACGTCTAGAAACAGAGCAGTAGATAGTCGTTTACAGGCCTTCTGGTGTTGCGCAAATGTTACCAAGTCAACAACGTTGTCTGTAGACGAACGGCCACGCCTGAATCCGGTCATAGCGTCTGGGTAGATTTCATAGTACTCTAAGTACCATTCCAGACGTGTTAAAATCATTCTTTCCATTGTTTTTCCAACGCAACTTGCAAGTGCGATAGGACGGTATGAGGAAATGTCCAAAGGCGACTTGCCAGCTTTGAGAAGTGGAATGAGGCGACTTGACTTCCATTCCTGCGGAACCGTACCCGTCTGCCAGGAGTCGTTGTATAGGAGCAAGAGTGCTTTCCGAGCTTGGTCTCCTAGGTTACACAGGGCACGGTACGTAATGCCGTCAGGTCCTGGCGCTGAAGAACGCCTGCACAAAGCCAGCGCAGCTTCTAGTTCTTGCATAGAAAACGGGCACTCCATGCGGGGATCGCGTGAGAACAGTGGGTGGTCGAGCGTCCCCGTTCCCGTTCCATCGAAATTTGCCTCGCCAGCAATCTTTCTGCAGAAAGATTGAGCGACATCAATCTCCCTACATTGTAGATGTAGTGCCAGAGATTTAAACGGGTGGCGCTGACCAAAGGTTGTGCGAAGGCCACGAACAGTCCTCCATATAAGCGATAAAGGTTTTCGCGGATCCAGGGACTCGCAAAAGGATACCCATTGTCGGGAAGCCAGCTTGTTCATGTGACGCTGTATTTTCTTTTGTGTTCGTCTAGCCAATCTCAAGTCATGAACGGACTTCGTGCGTCTTTATCTTCGTTCCGCACGACGGCGAATTGCTCGAAGTTTCTCGAGTTCGATGTCGAAATTGGTGCGGGCAGAACTCTTCAAAGGCGAATGCGTGGTTGTTTCTATGGCATCCTTTATCGCGCCCTCTAGGTTGCAGGATGTACCGTCACGACAGCAGTCTTCCATGATTATTTTGTATTTAGGCCAATCGGTGCAATGGACGGCTCTGAGGGACCTGGAGCTAGTCAGACCTTCAATCTTCAAATAAGTTGGGATGTGGTCGCTACCTCGCGTTTCTAAATCCGAAAACCAGTGCACTCTTCTCGAAAACGAACGTGAAACGAAGGTAAGGTCCAAGCAGCTACTATACACTGATCCACGCAGATAAGTAGGGCTTCCATCATTTGACAGGCAAAGTTCGCGTTCAGAGGCAAAGGACACCAATGCTCTGCCTCTAGAGTTCACTTTGGAGCTTCCCCATAGGTAATGGTGGGCATTAAAGTCGCCAATGATCACTCACGGCTGTGGAGTCGATGTCAAAATTCCCTGTAAGCGCTCACAATCCAGGCGACTTGTTGGAGATAAGTAGGCACCAAGAATTGTAAACGTGACCTTTTTCTTCTTCACTGTCAAGCAAACATATTGATTCACTTCGTCAGGAGGCACTGGGTGATGCACATAAGTCAAGTCACGGCGTATAAACACAACAATCTTGCTGCACTCTCCGTGGGTAGAGGACATAAAGCACTCATACCCTGACAGTCTGATGGGAGCTGACAAGTTTGGCTCGCATATCACGATAATGGGGAATTGGTGCGTAAAGACAAACTGTCTAAAGTCGGCCATGCGTGACTTAAGCCCTCTTGCGTTCCACTGAAAGACAGATGCATTCTTGACCTCCTCTTGAAACGACGCCATCTCTCTGGCTGTGGTTTTACCCTAGAGCCGCAAGTACCGGACTCAAGGTGTCCAGCACCTGCAGTGCGCTCTGCCCCGACGGCGTTTTCATGCTGCTCAGTAGAATGCGCATGGCGTCCATAAGTGACTTCAACATCGCTATGACTTGACGATCTTCAGTTGTCGTCGCATCAGCGGTTTGTGAAGTCATCGAGGGCGGCGCGATTTGATGTGACTTCGAGGCAGGTTGTGCTCGTGGAAGTGTAGGCCACTCTTCAGGAGGAGCGAGTGTTGCCCCTTTCTTCGTTGTCGCAGTGTCCGTCTTTGTGGAAGTCGGCGTTGGTATGGTAGCCGCTTTGCTGGAAGATGGTGTATCTCTATCGGTAGATGCAACTCTTCGTGATGCTCTTCGGTGGCGATGTCGTCGTCGCCGCCTGAGAGTAGCGGCAGCCTCTCTGTGTGTAGAATGGTCCCGTACCATACGTTTGAGTACTGCTCGCTCGTTCCTCACCCGCGGGCAATCCTTGGATGAGGCCTCATGGTTACCATGGCAGTTAGGGCACTTTAACACAGTTGCGCGGCAGGCTTCTTCCGAATGAGATTCAGCGCACCGTGGGCACACGAGATTGTTCCTACAGACACCTTTTACGTGTCCCATCTTGCAGCATTTGTAGCATTGCAGGGGCTTCGGTACGTAGGGCCGGACTGGATGCCGGACGTGGCCAACTTTGACGTGTGAGGGAAGGCTGTCTCCCTTAAACTCAAGCTTCAGGCAACGTGTGTTGCCAAGTCTTGCGATGTGCGTGATAAGAGTGCCTTCTGTAGT
The DNA here is from genome assembly GCF_013339745.2 of Dermacentor silvarum. Lineage (NCBI taxonomy): Eukaryota > Metazoa > Arthropoda > Arachnida > Ixodida > Ixodidae > Dermacentor > Dermacentor silvarum. The sequence continues at coordinate 64,160,691 of NC_051155.1, read as the reverse complement.
TGGCTTTATTAATATAGGCAAGTCGTCCGTTGGTATAGAAATATCGACATCATAAATGACGCCGACAGTGCTATTGCAGCCTGTAGGAACCATGGATCGCACTTTCACTTTGTCGATCTCCGTTACGTGCCGCAGGCTTTGCAGCGCACTACGGTGTAGAACGTCTACTGCGAGTACATTCTTCCGTGCGTTTATTCTCACGTCTTTGATCTCATTTGGTGCGATTCCCTCAAGAAACGCAGAAAGGACTTGCCTGTTCAGGAGTCGCAGATTGGACACAGGGTCCACGGGCATGAAGAGCATCGTGTATGGCCAGCGCTGTGGTGTTGTCTTCACGGTGGAGACACTTGCCGATGATGACCTCCGTAGCAGTCTTCTTTTTGTAGTTCGGCTCATGACAAGCGTGAAATCGTCGTCCGACGAGTCGACGCTGTCCGAGTACGAGTACAACTCGGTTGCCTCGCTGTCCGTGTCACTTGACGCGTTTCCACGTTTCCTGGACATGACCCGACGTGATGGTTGGGCGCCAGGAAGGTCCTCGACGGCTTCTTCATCCATTACCGAAACAAGGGAGCGGCAGCTCCCCGATTTTGCAGAGAAACAAAACGAGACAAGGGTACAAGCGTTCTATGAAAGACACCCCGAGTGGTCTACGTGGTCAACATGGCTCCAGGCATGTGGCAGCACTATAAAATCGGAAGTAGTGGCATCTCCATGAACATCCAAAGTCAAATTTGAACTGTGTGACGTTCAGTAGGCAACATTCACAGTGATGGAAGTGACATTAGAATTTTGGAGCAGATTTCGGAGCAGAAAAAATGCCTCTTTGGAGCAGCCATATATGTTTTCGGAGCATAAAAATTGCTAGTTTGGAGCAACTATTTCTGTTTTTGGAGCAGATGGCAAAATATGCCATATGACTAGTGGAGTTAAAAGCATCACTGAAGTGTCTCATAAATATTAATATTTATTATGAAACATATTGCATAGACAATATCAACGCAAATTGCAAGAAACAAACGATTAGGAAGATGGATGGTTATCAAATGTGCAGTGAAATAATCTATATACTTAATATACTAGTACTTGTGGCAGAAATGAGCGCCATAGTCACAGTGGAGACCGTGTGTCCATGTGCACCATGAAAAATGCTTCGACGAGCTCAGAAAACTTGTATACAATTTTTTTATATCACAGTTGAACCATACAGCAGTCTGGCATCATTACCTGCCAACGAAATGAATCGCACTCCCAGCTACAGATCCGTCTAAGTAATGGAAGATGATATTGAAGGCTATGTTTTTGTCCATTGTAAGTGCCGGATGCAATTCCAGTAATCATAAATACATCACAGTCACCACGCGTTGTTTTGTTTTTGCATTTGCACCTCGGCGTGCAGCTCGAGATAATTTCTGCAAGCATTCTTTCAATTTTGTTGCTTTTATCGTGCAAATGAAAGAAATTATGGCACAATTCAACAGCAATGCCCTTGCTGTGCCATTAGGTGCTAGATCGTACGCAGCAACATGTCCAGTGCGGTCTCGTGCTGTTTCGAAGAGTCAACACCACAGTGACTTCACACTTCCTGACATTACACAATTTATGCCAAACTGGCGGTCACAGTCTTTGGGAGGGGCCAAGAAGAAGCGATTTCAAATTGACATTTCTAGTTAAGAGCGTGTAGCAAGATAGCCGAGTTCTTTGTTGGCCCCTCTACTCTCAGTTAGTAAGATAAATTGAGAATAGCTGGATGACTGTGTCAAGGCACTTTTAATTTTGTTGAAACAAATGATCATGTCCTAAATCCAAAAGAAGGACATTCAATAAATTGTATACTAAATATATTGTACACTACAGAAAAAATTTGTAAATCTATGTTTCCTATGCTTACAAAACCGTGTTGTGATTAGAGGACCAAATCACTCTAATAAGATAAGAATATGAGTACAAACCAAGCATAAGCTCAAGTTGCGCATTTTTTGTTTCCAGCTCCTTCACTTGTTTCATGAGGTCGTTCTCTTCAGCGCCCTTCTAAAAAAAGAACAAAAAAGCAGTATAATTTACTTGAAAAAGTATTGACACCAAATTTCTGGTTTTTCTACATTAATGAATAGCTGCTGACCTAGTAATCACCTTATCAGTTTCAATTCATTCACTGTAGAACAAATTGTGAATTGCAGCTAAGCCCACTTACAATGAACTGCTTGGTTCAATAAAACTTGTAGCTGGGCGAGTTGGTGCATACTTTGAGGAAAACGTATATATTGCGCAAGATTCAAACAAGGATGAAGTGAGGAACCCAGACAAGCGCTAACTTTTAACTAGCTTTATTCTTTGTCGCTCGCCATTCTATACGCTTGTTTGCACATGCGGCTTGTTGCATTGTGGCCACTGCTGGTAGGACCGAGTAGTATTTTCAGTGTTATCCATACAGAAAGGCAATGTAAACTTCCATGGCAATCAGAAGGCCTTTTTCCTAAATGTTGCACCATCTGACACATATGTAGTCACAACTCTGAACCCTCAAAGCGCTTGTCCATTGTCTACTCTTTCTTTCGTGCCATGTCTGCTTTTTTTGGGGGGAAGGTTTTTAAATCATGTTTTATATGCACCAACTAGGCTTCTAAATGACCTTTTATGTCAACTACAGTTTATTAAAAAGCTTGTTGTTTCTTTGTGTGGTGTTCATCTTTAGCACTGCAAACAGCTTCAAATCTGCAAACCTAATGACAACTGGAAAGTTCGTGTGGTAACCTGATGAAATGGCACACACATTTCAAGTAAACTTTAGTTTATAGTCGCTGCATTATCTGTTTCTTCTTTTGTGTTTGTCTTCAGTGCTGTTTCATCATGTTAATTACCACACTAAACCATCAGCTGTTCCTATTTATGTATACATTCTAAACTGTTTACAGTGTAGAAGTTATGTGTGAGAGTCCTGCTACCAGTTGCTTGAAGGAAGTGCAGTAGGTGTTTGCAATTAACATACACTTTGTGGTAGTGATTGTAAGTAGACCTAAGAAATGCAAGCCCAGGTGGCTATTGCATTCACTCTAACCAAATCGTCATTATCTCCCATGCCAATGCACACAGGAAAATTCTCATGGTTTTGGTGTCTGTTTTCATAACCATGTACTCACCTCAGATAAGGCTCAACTGCAACAGCAATTTTACACTTTACATTATAGGTGTGCTAAAGGGGACTACCAAGTCAGGCTGTATTCGTAAATTATGCACTGCAATAGCAAAACGGCCACTGTTAACAAAAGAGGCAGCTCGGCAAGTCCGAGAAGAAACAAAATTGGAAGATGAGTGGTAGTGCTGCGGTGAAGTTCTAGCACCAGCTCACTGTGATGTCTTGAATTTTGACAAGACCTACTCTGGTCTACTTGTTTATCTGGTCAAGAATGACTTCATTCTAAAGAAGTGAAAAAAAAAACCTTAGGAACTTTTAAGTGCTTCTCCTGTCTTAACACATCCTGAATATGAGGAAACACACTGAAATCTTTCATACTACCACGTTGATCCACCATTACGACATTAAAAAAGAAAAAAAAAAACATTTGGCCTTTATATTCTGCAGTAAAAGCCAACCTAAGTCAGTCTAAGATGACTTAGTTTTGCTCTTTAGTGTCCCTATGCTATACTGCAAGGCAGTGGTTAAGCTGATGCTTCATTCATAAGGGGCATCATGTCGAATATGACGTGCATGACAACTTTAAGGACATCCCATGACGCATCACAGATACAGTAATCGTGCCATCTCTCATCTTCCTAGGCACAGCTTGAGGTAATGTAAAATGGAGTGTGGATTAATGTGGTGCTTCCATTGTGCTAGCAGCACACCAAAAGGCTGCTCCAGTGACGATGTGCATACTGCATGCATAGATGCAGATTTATATACTGTGTTCACGCTAGCTTTCCACATGTGCGGAAGCAGCCAGGGCTGCTGCCATTAAGATGCGAGGCTTAGATAGGCAAGGTGCTGAATGATGACCAACCTGCTCTATTGTGTAGTCACTGTCAGGCTTAGCCCCAAATATGTTGCAATCTAGGCAGAACTACATTGCTGCACCTCATTGCAGCTCATTTTTCAAGCATTAGGCATGTTGTCATTAATGCCTTGAAGGAGTGCTGCATTCACTCAAATGAATAGAGCTGTCAGCAAGGAAATTGTTGCCTGGAAGCTGATGGATATTTCAGTAGTGCCACTGATGTGGTGGCACAGTGACTGTGAAAAAAAATGAGATGGGCAGCAATATGCACGTCAAGGTGATCACAACACGTCAAGCACGTCAAGGTGATCACAACAGAGAGGAGAAGAATTCTTTCATTGTTGTGAATGCAACTATACCTCCAGTTTTTATGATGTGCATGAAATGGGAAAGGCATGTACAACTCTTGAAAATGAGCTTCTGGAAATGTACTAATTAAGAAACACAGCTCCTGACATGCAAGCATGACATCTGTTTTTCTCACTGATAAAGAATGCAAACATTTAGAATAACATTTGAACCTTGTTTAGGCGAGTGCACACATTTAGAATAACGTATGAACCTTGTTAAGGGGAGATGTGGCTGCAGGGATCACACACATACAAAACATTTAGTTGCGATATATCCTTTGAATAACCCCTGAAAGCCTAAAACCCATTTTGCTAAAACAAAACAAAAACAAACAAATAATAAAAAAAGATAAAAAAACAACTTAAACTTTGCCACCTAGAAAGTACATTTGTATCCTCCCCCCACCTGAAAAAAAAGTCGTTTTGACTATCTGAGCTACCTACAATTTAAGCTATGGTTCAGTGTGTCGAAGACACTAGCCTGAATTTCGCTAACTTTCCTACACTTATATCAGCATTTTGAGCTACCGAACTCTTGTGTGTCAAAAATGTCAAGTTGGGCATTGTGAAGATAAACTAATATCTCCAAGTCTAACTCTTGTCCTGCCACTTATTTTCCTTCTGCCCTCCTGGATTTTATGCTGGTTTCTGTTCTAAAACAATGCAGCTCTGTTTAAAGTATTACAGATATGAATTGAGAATATATTTGAGTCAGTTTTCAGAATATATTAAGCTAGCACAAACAGGGCACTTATCACTGGAAAACACCAGAATGGTGGTGCTTGTTCTCTTGAGATCGAAATGATGCATTTGTCCGTGCTGCTGCATGAACTTTGGGAAATGTCACCCTGTTTTCAATGTGCTGCCCTTTTTGGTTGTATCGCTTGCACGCATAATAGCCAGTGTGGCCAACAATTTGACGTAGCTCCTTGCAGGAGCATCGCAAACCATGGCTCTAATGCTCACCCGAACATGAACATCTCCTATGCTTAACCCCTCAGAGGTTAGGTCGGAGACTTCTTGCACATATGGCTCTAGGTAATCCTGCAGACATAGCGTCTTCCCTGCACCACAGTACACACTGACAAGAAATGGCGGTGATGCCTCCACATTTTTATGCGGCACAAAATGCACCAAAAGGCAAGCTGGCTACTTTTGTAAAGAGGGACTCCGTCAATGTTGCCTTGAAGCTTCAGTTCACTTGGGAACTACTTGCTCCGGCTGCAACACTTGACGAATTCCTTCTGCAAGGCCAAAGTGCACAAATCAACCATTTTGCTCCACCTGAGCTTTGCGCTCAGTTTTCAAAACTGTCCTAGCATCTTTTGGAAGGTCAGAGATGCCGCTTCGCCGGCAGAAATCGAGGACATCGTTAATGCATGCATGCGTCATATTATGTTTGGAAGCAATTACAGCAAGCTCGTCACTTGCAGACAGTTGTTCGGAAAGTACATGAGAGAGCGTTGGACTACAAGTGAAGGCTATTCCCTCATCTGGCCCAGTGAAGCTGTATGAAGCGAGAAAGTCATCAGACTCATCACTTGAATCGCTACCTTGGGGACCTCCTTTGTCACTTGAGCTGCTATCAGTCGCTGTGCTCACATAAGTACGTACCCGCACTACATGATTGGCATTCTACAAAAAGAGCTTCTTGTCTGCAGACGTTGTCAACAAAGGCTTCACTTCTCGACCGCTCGTTCAACCGTTTGAACGGAGGCTCACCACTGTCATCCGTGGAAATTGAACTTCACGATTGTCTGCTGGTTCCCGGCTTCGGAGGCGAAAGTCGCTCTACACGAGAACTGTCTGCAGAGGTGAAGCTTGCAGCTTCGTCGTTGGACACGGAAGGCCAACAAGCTGCGCGAGTCCTAGCTCATTCATTATCTTGTTGTATTCCTTTCTTACGACTCGACATTTCCTCCACTTGGAGGGCATGATGAGCGAGAGGGATGAGTCAGATGCCGAAACCGCAACGCTGTAGCCCATGCCGAAAAACGCAAGATGACAGCGAGGCGAAAGCGTGGACAGCAGCAGTGCAGTGGGGCAGTCAGTCACAGCAAGGAGCAGCCGACCTGCCAACGCATGAGCCGAATCGAATCGAACCATGGAGGAAGAAATTTTTTTCCTCCATGAAAGAAGTTTTTATTGCGATAGCAATTATATGGACACTTCAAGCAGATTTCTGCCGTCGTCGTCGTGAGGTTCGTATAAAGTCCAAGGGCGATAAAATCTTGCAACCGGGCGCAAGGGGAACTGGCGACGCAATCTCCCACGCGAAAGGAGCAAAGCGGGAAGGAAGCGCGAAAGGGAGGGGGGGGGGGTGGCAGAGGCGGCTTCTACTCTGCCATCAAATGCGTTCATGTACTTTGCGCGTTGCGCTTGGTTCTTTATTATGTTTGCGCCGGTACGGGCTGCCGGTGCTGTCGCGCGCACCGTATCTTGCAAGCGACCTCCAAACGGCTCTGACCTTTGTATGCGCTGTGCATTCGGCCGCTCAGTTTTCTCTTGTAGCGATAAACCGCACGAACCTTCACTCGCTGCGGCAGCTGCGCTTGCTGCCAGCGTTTTGACAGTGATTGTCTGCGGTCATCGAGTGTGATCTATTCATGTGTGCTTGTGCGCGCTGACACCACGCTTGTTAATTCAGTTAGTAAGTGAATGTGTCCAGCTTTATGCAGCCGATAAAGCTACTATCCCTACTCCGAATAGCTCTCTGCTAATTCGCTATCGCCATTGATGCTTCGCCTTTCGGGCGAAACTGCGACATTTTTTTCCCGTTCTTCCATGAGGTGAACGGATTTTTTAAAGACCCGTTCGATTCGCCTGCACCACTGTGAACCAGTTCGCGCACCGATTCACGAAAAGCGCGGCACGCGAAACGAATGCCGAAGTGCAGACCCGGTGCAGGTGTGTGTTTTGTCCGACCAATGTGCACGGCTTGCGTTAAATAGGTCTTGAGCTGCTGGTGTAATCGGCTTCAGAGACGTTAATATACCCGCGCTTGTCTAGACACGGCAGATACCCGTAAGCTGGGTTTTAACGGCGCTTGTGCATGTGTGCTGTGTCGTCTGCTGCGCTGCTGCTTCGCACCTGTACCACAGTGTATTAGAATATAAGGTATGTGTACATTCTAGGACACTGTACCTGCACGACTGCACAAAGTCGGCACCGACAGTAGAAAGGGCGCAGCAAAATCGCGAACCAGCCCTGCACCTTTCCTGTATATTTTGAAACGAACGGCGGGTTTCTCATAGGGTGTTCAAAGGCGCCATTGCTGCACCGCTGAAACGAATGAGCTGTTAATACAGGTGAATAGAACGTGTCAAAGCTACGTTCGATTCACCTACACCACCTGCAAACCGTAGCGAAGCAGCCACTAGTACACTCTACAGCCACGGAAAGCTGGATTGCGGATCGAATTAATACAACCTTTAACATACATTTTTTTTTCGTTTTTGTCATTCAATGATTCTGCTGCGACCCACGCGACTTGAACGCGCTTCCCGGTATGCTTGTTTTTATTGCGTATCATCCGCCGTAATTAATTAAATAATAATGTACTTTTTTTGCACTGGCGATTCAAGAGGTGGCGCAAAAAAAAAGAGCGTCGGTTTCTTGATTTCCTCTCTCCCTCCTTTCGTCCCGGAATTTGCGCCATCGCCATCGACAACAGCCTTGCCTTGTGCGCAACGTGGTAACCGAGGAGACTGAAGTCAACGTGTGCGTGAGTATGCATTTTTTAATACGAGAGTTTTCTTGTCGTGATTGTACCTTATGTGCATTCTCATCTACGGGTCAACGTCGTGTGCGAGTATTTACGTAGTTAATGGCGCGTGCCAAATATGCAGCGAGCGCACGTTTGGCTAGGCCGATCGGTCGCGTACTACGTGCGCTCGAGATTAGTTAAATCATGCGCGCATGTTATATACTCCGGAATGGCATTGACTAGACCGCTTTTTTGATGCACAGAAAGACGCTGGGCGTAGATTTAATGCACGACTTGCGCGATATAGAGGTCTGTCGGGGATCTATGCGCGTGTTACCCGGCCACAAGCACTTCATCTCCTGCATCGTTTAGGGCAGCGGAGTCTACACGCAACCGTGCCGGCCAGGAAATAAATTAGCCGTTTTCGCGAGAAATTCCGACGTCACTGCTGCGGTGGTGCCAAACAAAGCCATGTGGATTCAATGCGAACATTAAAGCACCTGAAAAATAATCAAAGAGACTTCTTTAGTGCTCGGGGTGGCCTAATGGCTCCCTGTTCGTCCAGTACGAGTGGTGTGTGTTAGTGCCACAGTATGAGATAAGCATGTAACACTTCGCTTCAGCCACGTGTTGTTCACAACTTAGCGTAAACTTTCACCGCCTTCCGCTAGCTTTGCTCTCGATTGGAGACGAGCTTAATTGTACCTCGGGGGGGGGGGGTGCAAAAGGATACGTGCTCTAATGAAACCGCCGATTTCGCATGCTTGCACAGAAAGCTCCAGCCTTATGCAGTGGATCGACCACATGAATCAAACGGCGCATGTAAATAGCGGAGCGCTTGTGGCACGCATGGATCTTTAGCAAAACCTCTAAAACAGATTCGGTGCATAGAAAAAAACTTCTCAATTGCAGCGTGCGCCGTACTCGACGCGGAGACTAGGCGCAGAATGACTCCTTATATGCACGGCGATTCTGATGCCATGCCAGCTTCCTTAGGCAGAAATTATGAGATAATGTGCAGCAGTCAACACGCTTCTCGGCAAGTCATGAGGTGGTTTACGTCAGTAGTAATAGTTCTGCACCTAACTTTTGCACCAGTTGCTTATTCGTAACAGTCGCGTTTCCACACAGACGATTTTTGTTCTACGTGAGACCGAAATTTCATTACATATACAAAATTCATGGGTGTTAAGTTTCGTTAAGCAGCTGGTCAGGGAGGTTTGCCGCATGTTGCCTGCTCCTGGAACATGTGGCAAACCTCCCTGACCAGCTGCTTTCTGCAGCTGCCAGCAGGCAGCGACACAAGTTTATGTTAGTGCTCTCGTTGCAGCAGGTCACATCCCCACAAGTGAAGGCAGATTTTCACTTTTTTTTCTAAAAACACCAGGCAATTAACTGTGGTAAGTGTCATACTCAATGAAGGCGACCCCAAACTGTGATCGTTCTGCAAAATTTCAGCAAGAACAGTGCAGTGATGAGTGCAAAACCTTTTTCGAACAGGCGCAGCGAAATTATTCAGCACCTTGTATAAGTTTGACGTACATATCACGGCTAACCTTATGCTCGGCTGTCTTAACCGACTGTTGAACTTGTACCTTGAACTCATATATACCACGTAAATCAAAAGAGTAGTATTGTCATCTCTTCCAAACAGCTCAAGTTCAAGATTATGAGTTTATGAGGGCAGTAACTGCAATGTATTGTTGCAGCCATTTCACTGTCTCATGGCTGTTTTAAGTGCTCATATGCTAAATGTACCAGTTACTGTACCACGCTTTCCTTTTGTTTTGACCTAATATTGTGTCGCATTAATACGGTTCTTTTTTCTCGTATTATTGCAACAGCTAACATTGGATAAGTAGGAATGACATTGTGTTGTACCTAATCCTTGTACCTGTGACCACTACCCTCTGTAACAACAACAACAAAAAAAGAACCCTGGTGGTATAGTGTCCCAGCGGTTATGTAACAAGCTTTAAAAATACACAGATAATTTTACAAAAATAAAACCAAGTGCAGGTTATTCAGAGTCCAGTTGAGAAATGGCCAGTAATTTATTAGCCCTTGGCACCTAATTAGTTATAGCTAACTCTTATAATTTAGTCATCTATATGTTAGGGTGTTGATCAGGAAGTTGTATGATATATTAGAGTGACATGCTTCTAGCATTGTCCACATCATGTTTCTTTTTTTTTTCTCGTGGAGAGAAGCCTGCAAGTATGAAAACTGCCATGCGTCAATGCACCCGTGTGCAAAAGCTTGCTGTGCCATCCAACAGTCTCAGCGGGGAAAGTTAACTATTCTTCTTTCTGGGGTTTTACGTGCCAAAACCAGTTTCGATTATGAGGCACGCGGGAAAGTAAACTGCTTGTCGCCGGCTAACCACTCGGAGCAGTGCATTTCTTTTATGTTGGTATTTCATAATATCGGGGAGCTGTTGGTGCATTGTGTTAAGAATATTTATGTTATTGTCAATGACAGGGCCAGCTTGCTTACCCACTAAGACAGTTTCAGGGCCCTGCAATTCCATGCACATGATCTTTCTCAAGTTTCATGGGGTGGGGGGGTTCATTGCTCAAAAAAATAAGCACACAATGTGTTCCTCGCTGGAAACGGTTTGTTTTGGTGTTGCTTATGATGCTCATCTGCCAAATTAACATCTTGACAATTAGAACAAATAAAAGTTGGCTCATTACTTTGCTACTTGGATGACGTGCACCATGAATACTAGCACTTTTTCAACCAAACTCCCAAGAACATGCACTTTGTTTGTGTTGACTGAACAGTAATTTACTGATGCAAAAGTACTTTTCTCTTTAGTGTCCCTTTAAGACCACGGTGGTCAGGACCAACACAGTTCGTTTGCCTCCCCCCCCCCCTTTTTTTTCTTTAAAGTTTGTGTATGATGCACTCTGGTATAGCTGTTGAAAATGTTGCAATTATTGCTGACAAGCACCATTGTTGCACATACAGGAAAGTAAACAAGCCTTCGTTCTTTATTATTATGCATAATTTTCCACCGCCTAGCTTGCAATGCCTACATCTGTAAAATTACCAATGGCTTGAATATTAACAGCTCTCTTGTCATTTTATGGCTTATATCTTGCAGGTGTAAACCTGCCTTAAAAGGTTGCATAGTTTGCTAAACATCTAACTTTAAAAACTGTGCACCAAGAGGCTTGCACCTTTGGCCAGTTTGAATGTTGCCATCCCAAGTTATACCAAATGCAATCTGCATTTTTGCGTTGAAAGGGGTTTGTAATAATAAATGATTCATTGTTTATTGAGATTTGCAGGTGCTTGACTGTCTCCGATATGTAATAACACTGACTGTTGGTGGCGGTGGGTGCGACAGAAAACTTGCAAAGAATATAAAAAGCAATGACAAACTAATTCTTTAGTGTCATTCTACAGTTCCTGAGTTATGTCAACTTGTACCACTGATACTTGACGTCATCAAAGCTGTGCCAGCTTGTTCACAATGTCTGCGCAGTTTGCTGTGGGCATTCACAGAGGTCACAAATATCTTATTCATGTCTTCCCTCTTTCTTTCCCTCTTCCCCTTCCCCCAACGCCGAGTAGCTGGCTAGAGGAATTTACCTCAGGCCGACCTCTCTGCATTTTGCATCATTAAACTTCTCTCTCTGTCTGTTGAATGTAGCCTGCACAGCTTAACAGGTTGCTGGTTGTTCTAGTGTCTATTATAATCTGTTCTGAATATTTTTACTTTGTTCAAAGGCAGTTATGACAAGGCAAAGAGGAGGGCCAAGAAGGCGGAATGCGAGTCGGCTGTGGACACCACGGAGCTGTCGGGTAATTGCTAGTGTTTTTTTGTTTTTTTATGCTCATGCTTATGTGAAAGGGGGAGGCTAACTCAGAGCAGGGTTACATTTACAGAGCAGTCGCTCTGCCAACTGGGCTGACCAGGAAGCTAGAGGTGACAGCTTCAGGATAAAGTGGCAAGTCGAAGTGCATGCAATAAAGGTTACCAGGATACCGTACAGTCACTTCCAGATTAATATAACCTTGTGTTGACATGTGCTTGCCTCCTGCATAGCTCTCTATCTGTCCCCAAAAAATGGTGGTGTATGGTTGAGTATATTGGATCAAAATGTTCTTTCTTTTATTAGAGAACTTCTTTTTAAGTAGCTGCATTCTTTTTCTTTTTTTAAAAATCTCAATGCTACTTAAACAGCCCACTTTTTCTTTTATGACTATACCTTTGCCTTGAAAATTTCTGAATTGTTGATTTAGTATGTAGTGGCTCAAAAATAAATGTACGTGCATAAACATTTAGGCATTGAAGCTGGCCATGGTGAAGACGGGCGTGTTGCTTCACCTCGACTGGAGCTACCTGTACCCCATAAGCTTTCCATAAAATAACCATGCAATGTGTTTAACTGACCAGCTCTGGTCTCTTTATTAGGCTTCTCAAAACTAATGCGGTCACCATTAGGGTCGAACATGTGTGCGATGACCAGCCAAGTTTGAATTAATTTTAGGATTGGTATAACAAAAGTTGATCCCATAGAAATCTATAGGCTTCAGCAGGAACCTTTGAATGGAATGGAATATGCTGGAGCCAGCTTAGGAAGTAGGCTGTAGTAGCACTTTTATTTTGCATGTGGCTGGAAAGATTGTCAATGAGTTGCTGTACAGATCAATATGCACAAGTCGGCATTTGTTTTGGCCTATCTGAGCAATGAATTTCTAAAAGCAGATGGCACTGAAAAATAAACCGAGACCTTCTTGCGATTTGTGCATTAAAGCAGCACTGAACCAACCCTTGATCTTGGCAAGCAAACACGTTCTACATGTAGCGGGAGGAGCTAAGAAGCAGTCTGTAAAGATAGCTTTCCAGAGGGCTGCTCCTCACCATTTTTTTAAATGCTGGCTAGCTTCCAGTAGGCATTATGTGGTCAATTCTTTTGACAAATTACTTGTGTTCATACCCTGTCAGATTTATTAGAGAGAATTAGCAAGTGGGTAATCGACAATTGCCAATGCGTCGCCACTCCTTTATCATTCTTAGAAGTTTTGTCTGATACCCATCTTGAAAAGTTACCATAAGTTTCCTTCGAAAAAGTAAAGGTGAGGTGTGATGGGCCTGTCATTGCTACTGGCACTGCCCCGGCTTAAGAGGGAAAGTAAATATTGTTATCCTCCGAATGCCTTCGTTTATGAGGCCTTTTCAAACATTTTTTTAAATTGTATTCCTTGGAAATATGCTGCACTCAACAGCAGAATGTGTTTCTCAAATCTTGGAAAAGGGCTCTCCAGGGCCCCTTTAAAAGTAATTATCAAAGAGGCTACGTGCTAGAACTCTTCCAGGAGGGCAAGTTCAAGTTTGAAATGTTCGCAAGAAGTTTAGAGAGTTTCTATGATCTGAAGAATGGCCCATCGTATGCTGAGCTGTGATCCTTAGTCACACGCAAGTTTGGAAGGTGAATTTATGCTTCTGAGGAGATGTGTGTTTCTTTACATTTTTACACAGCCCATAAAAGTCGAATAACTTCAAGGTTGCTTTCATTCTGCAGTTCATTCTTGACACCTAAACGTATGACAGAAATGTTATCTGTATCATTCTGCAAAAAAACTAGGCTTTCAAATTGGTACATTATTTGAAATATCTCTCTCGCATCATTGAGTTTATAAAGAGAACATGTTCAATGGCTATCATAAGTGCCACAGGTATGGTGCAAAGTTTCTGCAGGCAGATTTTTTCCAATCTTGAGATGCTTAATCAAAAATGATGACGCGAGGATGTACAAGGTCTGTCTCAAAAGTTCTTGCCATATGTTTTAAACAAATAATTTCGCTAACTGTCGGACATATTGTGGTCACCTTCAAAGTACCGTACTTTCCGGTGTATAAGACGCGCTTTCTTACTGAATTTTTCGTCAGTGCGTCTTATAGAACGGTGCGAGTTATGTACGTTTTTTTCCCCCGAGAAAACTGCCTTCAAAAACGCATTCGATGTTATGGCCACGCGAAGGGCGCTGGTTGACATAATTGCTGCAAGTTCTGTGCGCGCTATCGAGGTGCCGGGTTCTTCTTGTGATCGAGTTCCAGAGCGCTGTGCGATGAGGACTGAGCAGCAACGCAAGCGGCGGCAGGTCGACAGCGAGTCGGCCGACCCCGAATTCGTTGCATCTGCAGATCGCTGTCACGATACAGCGCGCGCCGCTGTGCAAACTACGCAGTTGCTACCAGCATACAAACCGCCACCCCCCTCCCTCCCGCGCTGCCTTCCTCCCTTGTGCGCGGTTCGGCTCACCGTCGGACGCTTTCACTCGCACATACAGGGTATGGCGCGCGGAGACGATGTTATCGCCCTTGGACTTTATACGGAACATCGCGGCAACCACGACGGCAGAAATGCGCCTGGAGCAGAAATATACGGCACTCTTACTACAGTGAACTAGAAGCACCCTTACGCTTGCGCATGACCCATGTTCACGGAAGAAACGTCACAATTTTTTTTAATTGCTTACCGAACGAAGAGGTGCGTCTTATACACCGGTGCGACTTATTTGCGTTTTTTTTTCTGGAAAAGCTGCCAGTTTGAGGGGTTGAGTCTTATAAAAGATGCGACTTATAGACCGGAAAATATGGTACTCCCCATTAGACACAATACAATGGTTCCACCTCTCCTTCTATTGCTGGAAGCACCCTTGAAAGTATTTAAATACCTATGAATTTTTGTCACCGAGACCTGTGCAAATCCTGATACTTTGCATTTAACAGAGTGCTCTGAAACCACCAAATATGCCATAAATGGACCGCTTCTGCTGTGAAGTAAATAATTTTGTGTTATGGGGGGAGCACTCCATGGGGGAGCACTTCGAAAGTCTCAGCTCACTACATGTCTGAACACATATCAGAACAGGTCAGGACACACCACTGCACACATGGTGTCTCCTTATAAAACATCGGTCTTCCCTAGTCGACCCGGCTAGGGAATCAGATGACCTTCATGCGACCAATCAGAGGGGTCGTATTGTTCACCGAACTCCGCCTCTAATCTTTCACCTTCGAAGCAAGGACGAGGAAATCCGGAAACAGGGGGTTGACACTCCTTCTACGAAAGTCGGTGACCTGTTTCTTGCCCTCCGACGGTCAGCTTGGCCGGGTCAGGAGAATGGCCTTTGCACTAATCCCCGCGTCTAACGAAGGGGGGCAAGCTTCGTGAGCTTCTTTGTCATCGCGTCCCAGCTGGTGTCGCGCCGCGTCGACAAGTAGGCGGCGGCTGATGAAGGTGGTGGCATCGTGGGAAGCACCTAAAGAATGCGCACTGCCTAGTTGGGGCGCTTGTTTGCCTGTCTCGTCGGTGTCTGGCACTGTCGCCGTCTCGGCGATGCTCATGAAAGGGCCGGCCTCGATGGGAAACAATCAAAGAATGCGCCCGGCCGATTCTGGACGCAACAAGACCAAAATAGTGTTGTTGAAGGGGTTATATGTTCTGCCTTCCCCATGAAGCCTTGTTCACTGACATAGTCGTTGGCCATATGTCTGTTGTAGCTGAATGAAATCAGTAATAGTCAGGAACAAGGCTTCTGTGTAGAAGCCGAAACATCCTTTCGACAAGCAAGTCGAAGCAAGTGTCAAACCTTCCGATGTCTTACGTGGTTGCCTTCTGTGCCGTGATGTTATGAGAGGGAGAAAGCTGAACAAAACCTGGCTGTAGAAAAACTAGTATAAATTATGTATTTAGTGCACTCTGGGGTTTTCCAGTATATTTCTGGGGTTTTAGAGTCCGGCACCTTTACGTAAAGGGACAGACAACTGCTCAGAACATGAATTGAGAAAACCGCTTGTGAAAAAATGACCTATCCTACTGGTTAAAATAAGCCATGTTTTTCTCATTAAATGTGGATTTATATTTTTAATTCTTCCCCAAAAGTTGCGAAAGATGACCCTTGGCGCCCCACATGGCAAAAACATGAAGATGCATAAGTGGCCCGAAGAGGAGGGAAAACTGGAACAACTTGGTATTGATTCATGGTAAATAAGGAACAGCGCACTGAAAACGTAGAGGAAGGGAGACTTGACACACAAGTGCTGACTTTCAAGTGGAAAACATTGAATGAATGAGTTTATGAACACTTGAACTGTGCATGCACTTGCAAGGCAGTGAACAATTCATGACATGCACTCGTGGTGATACTAAACACGAATGAATTAAAAAAAACCATCACACTGCTCGACTGTCAACGATTTGCGTGGTCTAAAAAGGAAATTTCTCTTTCTTGGAAGACTATTGCAGGCTGACTAATGCAACCTGGTCCTGCTTTCTGTATTCTATAGGCCTCGTAAATTTCATGAGTCAATTGGTCTGTGTGGCAAAAAATAATCTCGGTCTGAGTGAATTCTGCAGTGCACCCGAATTGCCAAATGCGAGAGGCGCAAACAGTGCATTTTGGTGCTCCCTGATACGCACGCTTACACACCGCCCTGATTGTCCCACGTACATTCGGCAACAGGTGAGGGGGATGCTGTACACGATTGCAGTGGCGCAAGGCACATGCATATTAGTGTGCCTTACAGGGCATACATTTTTTTGCATTTGCACCTTTCTCCACACATTTTGTAACTGCTGCGCAGATGCTACCCACTTTCTGGCTGAAAAAAAAAATCTATGCCATGCCACGATCGCCCCCGCCTCCCTCCACCCTTTTTTTTTGTTTCAACCTGTGCGAACACTAGTGTCCGTAGCATGCTTCAATTCTTGCACGAACTTTCCACAAGACAGCATGCTATTGGCATCTTGTGGAAAGCTTGTGCGAAGAGTAAAGTTTGGAGAGTAAAGATGCGGCACCAAGAAGCAAGCCGTTAGCCATACATCCACTAGCGTTTGCGCAGGTTGAAGGGGGGGGGGGGGGGGTCGTGGGATGGCATAGATTTGTTTTGTTCTTTTCAGCCAGAAAGAAAGTAGGTAGCGTCTGCCCTGTAAGGCACACTAACCTGTGTGTGCCTTTCGCCACTGCAATCGTGTACAGCATCCCCCTCACCTGTGGCTGAGTGTACGTGAGACAATCGAGGTGGTGTGCAAATGTGGGCCTCAGGGAGCACCAAAATGCACTGTTTGTGCCTCGCATTTCGCAATGCATTGCCGTAACTGCGGGTGCACTGCAGAATTCTCTCGGACCAAGATACTTTTTTGCCACACAGACCAATTGACACATGAAATTTGCGAGGCCTATAGAATACAGAAAGCAGGACCAGGTTGCATTAGTCAGCCTGCAATAGTCTTCCTAGAAAAAAATTCCTTTTCTGACCACGCAAATCGTTGACAGCGGAGCAGCGCGCTGGTCTTTATTTTTGTTAATTCATTATTTTTTAGTATCACCTGATCTAGCCACGAGTGCATGTCATAAATTGTTCACTGCCTTCCAGGTGTATGTGCAGTTCAACTGTTCATAAATTCGTTCATTCAATAAACTTACCATTTGAAAGTCCGCACTTGTGGTGTGTCTACGTCTCCCTACGCTTTCAGGACACTGTTCCTTATTTACCATGAATAAGAGGCCTATCACATAGCTTTCTATTATTGTATGGGGTTGATGGTATTCTTATTAGTATTGAAATGCAGTCCACATTTTCTGTTATTTTTTTTACCTTGCAATATGCTGATAAGCCTTCGTTTGTGGTGAAAGTGGCACTGCCTTTGTTTTTGATGAGTTGCTTGGTAAGTCTATCGACAGAATAATAACGGGCGCCAGGCAGCCATGATGTAGGCGTATACTTGGGGGAAAAACGCTGTACAAATGTAAGAAGGTCTGTACGACAATGCAAGCTTGTTGTACCAGCTTTATGTTTTCAAAAGTGGTTGAAGAGGCCAAAATGTGAGCAGTTAACTGCAGTTCCCCTCATCCTGTGAAAGCAGAATGATGGGCTGCTTTCACAATTTGCGAAGCTGCAGGCGCAAACATTGCTGAGGGTTAGCTTTTGGTTACCACAAAACTAGGTCTTTGAAAACTGGTTGTCAGTCCCTTTAACGCAAAATGTGAAGGTCTGAAAATACCATGTCGGTATGCCTTTAAGCTGTTTTGTGCCACACATACGTAGATCTGACTTTCCTGCACTCTAATGTCACATCCCCTAATTATGCATTGGAAATTTGCATGGGAGTAGAATTGGTGCGCTTACAAATGATAGTGAAAGCTTGGAGAGGTAGTTACTATGAAACATACTTACTGTGCTAAGGTTTATAAAACACAAACATGAAATGCACTGAACAGACAAGACCTGATGCACTTCGTGTTTGTGTTTCTTCCAGTAACGCTTAGGTGTTGTGGAGCACATTTACAATTAAAGGGCATTGCATCACAAACCTCTTCCAGCAAAAATGTTTTGCTTTGCACTCAGTTAAAAATTCACTTCACTTGGCAATAAATTATATTCTGGTAGTATTGGTAGATTTTTCAACTTGAAAACATTGCCACATACAATGCTCATTTCCAAATCTCTGGCAATTTTTGTCTTTTGCAGCGCAAGCACCTCCTGCAAATAGGAGGGAAGTCATTGCGCGAGGTGGCATCGAATGCCATGAAGGCTGTAATGGTGCACCCCGTCCAAGTGCATTACAGCTTTCATAGCAGGAAGGGGAAGAGGGCATTCATCAATTTGAAGTTATGCCAGATAGTCACAGGTAAAGCTTCCTTAGTCATCCTTTTGCTTTGTTGAAGTATTTTGTATACAGCCGAAATCCTCTACAGCGAAATGGCTTGCATAACAGGAGATTGTCCTTGCCAAAATCCTGTCTTTTATATGAATTGTCAACTTCTACAACGAAGAAATTTAGGCGTCCCTGTTGGCTGATTTCATTTTTTACTATGAAAGCGACATACTCAGCCACCACTGCCCTTGCAGAAATTGCGAAAGTGTGCTCTACATTAGCACCAATGGCAGCTTAGGTGAATTGCTTGACGAGCATGCCGATGAATTGCATCATACCAGGCAGCTTACACGTTTAGCATCAGCGGGTGAGACAGTTGAATGTCTCGGTTAGTAAAGACATGGTGTGATCATCAGTGATGACGTTAACGCTATGTTAGGGTGGAAAAACAGGAATGTCAACGAAGGCAACAGGGATGAAGATCCTGTAAATGGATCAAGAATTTTCAATGTGGGGAAGGCGGTAGCAGCATTTAATTATCCACAGGAATACTTTGCGTATCCTGCATTTCGCCGCTGAGCATGCTGTGAACCTCGATTCAATAACGTTGGCTGCGGTTGCAAATTCTGTCAGATAAACTGTGTGCTAAAGACTTAGCAACTTATTTCACTAAGTCTCTTGAGTTCATGTTAAGGTTTTCTTTTGTTGAATGTGTTTGCCTGCTCTATTGTGGGTGATCTTTACGGTGCATGTTGTATGGACTAATTGTGGTCTTTGTATGGTTGTGTGCAGATGTCATCTGTGCGAAAGGGGGGGGGGCGACCTGACAGAAGCACATGACTTCATTAAGAGGTGGTTGCCAGGGTCTGTGGACAGGGGTGGTGGCAGGAAGAGGCGTTTCGAAGAAACGCTTGCAGCAGAGAAGCCCGATGATCCCTCCCTTTGGGGCAGGAATCATTGCCGGCCCACTGCTGCCCTCTCCCTGCCCCACCCTAGCCCTCAGGTCCCTGGCCATTCCACTGTCGGCCCCTCCTGTCCGGCTGCTGCAGCCCCTGCTCCTGCAGTCCCTGCCGCCCCTGCCCCTCCTCCTGCTGCTACCCCTGGAGCTGAGCACCCCTACTGATGGCTGCATCAGTTCAAGAATTGTATTCGAAATAGTATTCTAAATAAATTATATTTTCGTTTATGCTTTGCGTGTGTCTGCAGGAAGTTTCCTTCCCGCACTTATTTCCATCACGTTTCCTTCGCTACTAATTGTATACGCAGTAAGCTAGCATATAAGCAACAGAATGGCCGAGTACAGGCTATATTTGAAACACATTGGATGAGCACTGGATAATCTGAAAACGCATTGGATACAGAATGGCTGAGCACTGGATATGCTGGAAACGCGTTGGATACAAGATGGCTGAGCACTGGCTATTCTGGAAACGCGTTGGATGCAAAATGGCTAAGCACTGGATATGCTGGAAACGCGTTGGATACAGAATGGCTGAGCACTGGATTCTTAAAATACACTGGATACAGAATGGTTGAACACTGACACTATGCTGGAACTACATTGGATACTACAATGGAAAACTGTACGGCCAATCTTGGCTCGAACAGTGGGTGGACATTGGATCGGGTTGCACTTTGCCATGATGCCAGGATTGGGCCAAAGTTCGTACCAATTTCTGCGAGCATTGGACTATGCTTGGCCCAGTGCTGTCGTGCTGCCTGGGTACCTTATGACGAAACTACAGCTCGGCCCCAACTCCGATGCTGCCTATTCAAATACATGTAAAATGCAGAAATGCTTTTCTGAGATAACTCCTGGACCAATTTTAATGAAATTCGCTGCACTTGAGAGAAAAAGTTAAATTCTAGTGAGTGCTGAAAGCGAAATTTTGACTTATAGCTTGGAATTTTTTAGAACTGCTGAATATTGGCAAGTTTGACAAAAACAGACGCACAAAGTTTACAAATCCACAACTCCTCACCAAGAACAGATATCGCAGTTCTGTAAATTACATCCTTCAAAACATTCAAAGCCATTACATCCAAAATTTCTATCTTATATGAACTTGTTACAATATTTACATACGCTTTGCAAAAGTCCTGCTCACTTATTAGTGGCCTATTTGAGAGCCTTGTATAATACATCAAATTTGTCCGCTTCAGATGCAATTTACAGAATTGCGATATTTTTCGTTGCTGAATTAAAGGTCCCCTCACCAGGCCTGGCCATACTGAGCTCACAAGCGCAGTGCATGCAATCCACGTTAATTATCATGTCTGCTAAGTATTACATTGCTACATGCCGCGGAAAGAGCTTAAATTTCTAGCCAATTACCGTTTGCCCTTCCCCTCGCGGGCGCCGCACTCCCAGCCGGACAGTCTCGCGCAAGAGCGCCTACGTATGGCAGTGATGTGACATCGCTCATAGTGGCATGTGACTGAGCAAGGCAACAACAGTTATCTGTTTGATCTGTTGCTGCAATGGACAAATTATTGTTTAGAGAAATAATAAAACCTACAAACCAAATCTCTGCATGTCTGTTTTACTTTGTACCATAGCAAGAGAGAGGAGAGAGAACGTGCGAACCATGTCCTCAGGACTGCACTGGTGATATCTGAAGATGGCATGTGGCACAAAATTAGCTGTATGAGAGGTTACGTGGCTACATTTACAGTTTCCAGTAATTTCTCTCTACCTGGTGGTCGGCTTAAGTTTTGGTAGCTGCTTTGGCCCTGAGGAGTGTGTTCTTGACAAGTGTGTTGACCTCTGTACCTCCGTTCCATCTGCTTGTTCTCATGTCATGCAGTCGCGCGCGCAGAGTGAAATCATATCGTTTTCTACCGTCTTCCAGTGCACAAACATGCTCTGTGATCCGCTTGTGTTGCCTCAGTGTTCGTGTAGCACTGACTTATACCGCTAGTCAAGTGTTCTCGTGCACAGCGCGCGAAATGAGACAAATGCAACAGCTATTGCGCGAGACCGTCAGCAATGGAAGTGCGCTGAAAAAAAAAGAAGGTAGGGCCCTTGGCATCCTTCAGCCTTGGTATGGGAAAATGCAGGGAATGAATTTCGCTTGCAGAGGCTAGACGGGGGCAAGTGGAAAGAGCATTTGTGTTGGAAGTAGCACTCGCCTCCTGAAATCGTGAGTTCGCAGCATTAAAACACTTCTATCTCGGTTATTAATGAACCAATTTGAAAATTTCTTGCGGTACGATGCTCCCTAGAGGGCGCATACCAACTTCAAGTGTACAACGAAAATTTGCTATGCATGCGGCCTGGTGAGGGGTTCTTTAAAAGGCAGTAAACTTGATTTCCTGAAAATTTCCGATTTTCAAGTTATTAAACAATAAACGAGCTAAATGAAAATCGCCACCAACAGTCACTACATTTTAACTTTAAAATGCAACAAACAATCATCAAATTTGGTGGAGTGTTAGCCGAGAAAAACAATTTCTCCTTGCTCAAGTAATTAGAAGCTCCCATGCTAACCTTCTTCTCAGTGGTAAACTCGTAACCCGCAACTGAAAACTTGCTGCAGTATATCAAAAATGCGACTAGGGGCTTTGCGTAAAGTTTCCGGCGCTTACATGCGAATTTTATGGTATCAAACTCGGCGCAGCAAAAATTATATGTTGGGTTTTGTAGGGTTGAGCAATTAAGAAACTTCAGTGGGCTTTCCCTAACGCCCAGCGAAAATTCCAGGAATCACCAAAAATGCAACAATAGTATTTTAGACAAAATTTCCCATATTCTGAACCGTAACAACTTACCATTACTGCGGGCACGGTGACTGCGGGTAACGGCCGGCCGCCAATATCCCCAACGGTGGCTGGGATGCCGTTGCGGCGTTTTTCCATTGCCTTCTCCAATCCTAATAAAAATAAGTATTTCGCAGAGAAGCGCGAGCAGTGTTATTTGATATCATGCCACAGTGTGGTGTAAAACAGAAACAGCAGGTACAACACCCTGCGGCACTCACCGATTCCGATGATGTACGCCTCGTCCGGTTCGACGACCGGCGCACACTGGACTCTATACACTCTTCCCGCCATGCAGTCGACGATGGCAGGATTCTCGATCAGGCGACGCCCGGCCTCGACATCTACCAGATTTCGTATAGGGTAGACGTCCCACGCGTCTACGCTTACCTACTTCGCGGAGAATATGTGTCATTGCACACTAACACGCGGCGGGACAGCAGGCAGAACGACAGCGTTTGGCGACAGCCCGACCAGAAAGAACCGCCAGAACGAAGCAACTAGTTCCATGAATTAAGTTTCGAATACCGCGTTCAGTCACCTATGGTTCGTGAGGAGAACAAATAACACAATTCATAACTCGTGCAAAATCTTAAAGTAATATTTCACGTCGTAAATTATAAATGATAACGTATATATATATATATATATATGCGCAACTGTTGACACCTCAGTCAGCAGAGAGAAGCGAAACCAACATTGAGCGAAAGCAAAACCATGCCAAAACCGCTGTGGCTCGCGTAGCGTAAGCCTCAATGCAGTACGGCGCTTAATGTCTGTGTTATCACAAGGATCTGCATTTATGTCTCCGTGTGTATGGTCCGCCTCTCGTGCCGTTAAAAAAATGTGTAGTAATAAGTTTGGCAAAGCAATGTCCAGTGACAATTTAAGTTTTCATTAAAACAATTCTTTTGCTGCCTGAGCTAGTGCCATGGACAATAAAATCAACGTTCATTTTTGCGAGAAAAATTTTTATAAAACTTGTTGGGTGAGCTTGCTCGTAATGCTTGCGAAAAGATATTGCGCTAAAGACATACAAGGACGAGAGGGTAGCGGATTTTCCGCATTTTGGTTAACCCCAAGAGGATAAGTGTTACGGCTGCCGCTGTAAAATGTTTAGGGACAGACTACAAGGGTGAATAACATTGATTCCAACTATATAACCGCGGCGCACCACCGCTATGATAAAAAGGGGGGGGGGGTGAAATCGGAACTTGGTACAATTAACTGATATTGCTGAATGTTCGGATTGTTTTTCTTCAAGTATTTATAAAGAGCAGGATTTCAAAATTGTGCCAGTCTGTTTCCATGAAATTAGTGTATATTTCAGGCAAACCTCTTTGTCCACTTCTTCATGCTCGAGAAGGGACTAAATCTGAGTGTCAGTAAATGAGGCGGAGGAGGAATAAACTTTATAGAAATGACCCGGCGTTTATGGATCTTCCGAGGTGGCTGGCGTCCCTAGTGCAGGATGTCGTGGACCTCAGCCGATAGCTTGGTCCTGCTCACCAGACGATGCTGGTCTCCAGGGCTCGAGCTTGTCATTTGGGCCTCCCACTGCTCGACGGTTAGTACAGTTATGTGTGGCATCGATGTGTTGTGCCCGCACTCCCATACCATGAGGTAGAGGGTATTAATTGGGCGCAGCAGAAGGTGCACTTGTAACTTGTTAGTGCTGCTTCTTGGGCGAGTTGGAATTTCTTTCTGGTAAGGGTCGTGCTTTCTGAACACGGACAACAGAAAGGCACACGGATGCACAAACAGGGGCGATCTAGCAACTGATTTTTTTATTAAAAATCCGCATCTTCATATATACATCACTTAATTAACAGCCACGTGATGCCTCTATCCCACTGAAGTTCCGGTGTACAGCTCGTAGGATACATAAGCCGTGCATCAGGGTGCCGAGCGGGAATGTGCCAGTCTGCAGTTTTCGGATTATCAACGCCTATTTTCTGGTCCGCTTGGTATGCGGGGCTGGGATAGGTTCTCCTACCTAGTCTGTAGTGACTCAGGATGTCGGTGTATCTTTTCGGGGCACCATATCGCGGGTCTACCGGGGCTCGTGAACCCGGTGGGATAGCACGGAGAATGTGTTACTATAAAAATATATTATGAAAGAAAGCCATCGTAGACTCCCTTGCAAATTTCCCAAAACGATTTTCGACATGAACTCTCGCAATCTGGAAATACATAATGCACTAATTCGTTGAGTTTAGGGAATTACAAAATCAGAAATGTGACCGAATAACTGAAATACGTACAGCCGCTGTGACATGTATATATATATATATATATATATATATATATATATATATATATAATGACAGAAAAGCTGAGAGGTCGGCCTGAACCAAAGTCCAGGCCTACGACTCAGCATGGGTTTCAGGATGGTTCGGAATCGAACGATCGATAAAGAACATTTTTGAGTGAAAACACTCGCCGCGTAGGCAGGGACCGCACGATCTGCTGTTCATGGGCGCAACGAGAGAACGGTGCGGCATTAATTTTGGCACATTGGTTTGCGCTTACTGTTGCTATCAATTAAGCGTTTAAGCATATACCTCAATCGTGCGCGGTTCATAAGAAATAGGGTGGAGAGGATCCGTGAATTAATTGTCTCAGCTGAACGCAGGAACGTAAGTTAATTGATGAATGAGGGTGCACGCGGCGGAACTTGCTCGGTGAGAAAGCACCTACACTAATACCTGTACCTGTGACGCTGAAAGCCAATACACTAGTACCTGTGACGTTGAAAGCCAATTACGCGGGGGTAAACAGGGTTTTGGTTGGTGATCAGCGTTCCGACGCGAATCGATTTGCGGTTCCTTTAGATTATGGGTAGTAGGGAGGAATTTAAGTTATCCGCGTCTTCTGCAGCGCCTCAATTGCTGTAATATTGATCTCTGCCGCCCTTAATTTCTGCCAAAAGTTGACGTTGTATACGGAGATATAGCGCGGAATTATATGCGGAAAAACACGGAACCGTCGCGGAAAAAGCACCCCGGGGGCGCGACACTGCCGTGCAGACGCTGCGGCACCAAATGCGTAATTTGCAATCGGGCGCAAGGGGAAGTGGCGACGCAATCTCCCATGCGAAAGGAGCAAAGCGGGATGACAGCGCGGGAGGGAGGGAGGGAGGGGGGGGCGACTTCTACTCTGCTAACTGCGTACTTTGCGCCGGTACGGATTGTCGGTGTTGTCGCGCGCACCGTATCTTGCAAGCTATCTCCACACGGCTCTGACCTTTTTATGCGCGGTGCATACGCAGCTCAGTTTCCGTTGAAGCGACAGGTCGCATGAACCTTCGCTCGCTGCGGCGGCCGTTCTTCCCCAAGCCAGCGTTTTTATTGCGATAGCAATTATATGGACACTTCAACCGGATTTCGGCCGTCGTCGTCGCCGTCGCCGTGAGGTTCCGTATAGATAAAATGTTCGCCGCGCGCCGTATGCCCGAGCGGAAGCGTGCGGGGACGCGCGCTATCACGGAGAGCGAACGCACTCAATCTCCCACGCGCAAACAAGGAAGCGGGAAGCCAGCGCCGGAGGGAGCGGGGGGGGGGGGGGGGGCGCACTTCTACTCTGCCAACAACCGCGCTCGTCGCTCACCCGCACCGTCTCTTATCTCCACACGGCTCTGACCTTTATGCGCTGTGCATTCGCAGCTCAGTTTCCGTTGAAGCGATAGACCGCGCGTACCTTCGCCCGTTGCGGCGTATGCTTGCTGCCAGCGTTTTGACAGTCGTTGTCTGCTGTCATTCAGTGTGATCTCTTCGTGTTTGTGCGCGCTCACACCACGCTTGTTCATTCAGTTCGTAATAGTCGGGCCACATTTTCCAACGCACGCTACACATGCAATGCTGCCCCGATCGGCAGTGCAGCGCTCCAGGTGTGTCCCTTCGCACGCGCTGCCCACGGGAAGCCTTTCTCATCAACACCACTGTTTCACACGCGCCTTCTCGTAGTCATCCAGTCTCTCTTTATGTCGGTCTACTTACGCCGCAGCACACCTGCTTACTTAATCAGCTCATGTTTACTACAATTCACATTGCTACCAAAGCCGCTCACCTTACTTTGTATGACATTACTGTGTTGCTATCGCATTCATTGCTTCGCCCTTAGGGTGAAACTGTGACATTTTTCTGTGCGACGACGATAAGTCGGGCCAATTTTAGGAGGAGACAAAGCGTGCCAACTTATCCGTGAGAGTACGCTCGCGTGTATCGTACGTAGTACGTATCGGAGCCGCACAGTAATTCCTTCGCCAATTCAGCCTACGTCCGGTACGCATCGAGCGTGCCTGGCCTCGGAAAAACATGCCGAAACGCCGCCGCAAGTACTTGTATGAGGCTGATGCAACTGTACCAGCGCGTACTGAGCTGAGACTTCGCTCAGCTGACTTTCCGCCCGGTGGACAGCGGCACCGCTGGACAGCAAGGTACCAGTGCTTCTCATGATGAAGGAGAAGCATCTACATCAGCTATATTGGAAACATGCGGCGAAACCTTCGGCGTATTACGGACCGCAGAAGGCTCACCCGCCAACTTGGCATTCAGCGATGACATCAGCGACACAGAAATATGTGGCGACGTAGATGACCATGGTAACGAATGGCCGTCATCCGAAGAACACAGTGACGGCGGACTTTCCTCCCCAAGTGACACTGTCGACAGCGAGGGCGACGAACCAGAATGCGACGAAAGACAGGTACGTAGATATACCGGGTGCTCAAAATTAAGCTTTACGGTATTTTTAGAAATCGCCTGTGGCAGGTAGCATAATCATTGAGCTGGTTTATTTGATGATGCGGACATTAGTAGCACGAGGAATTGAAACTGATATTCAACTAATTAACAAAGAAATCATTAATTAACTTCTTAGTTAATTACTTTACGACGCATATTGCAATTTAGGAGTTAACAAAATTAACAAAACGCATCCACTTGGAATGAATTTCCAGGATGACACCCGCTTGGAGATATGCGCCATCAAACTCGCCGTAAAAATGCACTGCTGTTCCACTTTTTTACCAAAATGCTGTTTTATACATTGAAACACAAAATTAACTGGAACGCCAATGTATTTCGTCCTGCGCTTTGGTGTCACCCTGGAAATTCATTTGAAGTGGATGCGTGTGCAAACTCACCAGCTACAATTGAGGCGCACACAGCAAAGGACAAGTGCAAGAAGAAGGAAAAAAAACGAAAAAGTCTCAATATATGCATATATACATAGTATACAATACATGGTACTAGGAATCACAAGGTATCAACCGGTGATTGCCTCAACAAATTTATCAAATGGCAAATTTCGAATGTTAGGGGGAAGCTCGTTACACATTTCGATGGATCGGGGAAAAAATGATGTTTGAATTTGTCAGTCCTGGCGTACAGAGGGGTTACATTTAGACGGTGAAAATTCCCGGTATTATGCTTCAGCAAATTTCATGTATTCCAAAGATGAGCAACGTTCAGAGTTAACAGTGCTGTAAAACAGCTTAAGGCATTCTACATGATCTCGCTCTTTTTTGTTTCTTTAGGGGCTGAACATACTTATCGGCATGTTTTTGGGATGCATATATCCATACTCCATAATTTAAAGCTCCATTTTTATTCTTAATTACTTCCACACAGGATTTCATTTCAGCTTATAAAACTCGGTGTGCATATCTCCATACTTCTGTTAAGGGGGGACGTGGCTTTGAAAATTAACTTCCTGATTTCTTCATGGATTTTGATGAAAATTGGCACAGATGTTTAGAATGACTCGCCGATACTTTTATAAAAGTTTCAGAATGATACCCTGAGAACCTTTTATTGAGCGGAATTTTCCTCTCTTGAATTTTCTGGAGAGCGTGGCGAGCTTAAAAACATGATGAAAGGCTCGTTGAGTATTGACTGCATAGCTTAATGCGTGCTGAAGGTCGTGACAGTGTTATTATTTTTTTTCGCAACACAATTATTTAGATAGTCATTTTTCAAGTTACCTTCGCACCAAGCACACTTTCTGGGTGATCGAATAGTCACACCATAAATTCATAAACAGTCAATATAAAAATGCAAGACTGTCACGACCTGCACTGTAGTTCAAGGAACATGACAAAAAAAAAACATAATCAAAATAGGCTAAACGCTAACGAAGAAATCAGTTCCAGAAACTAAGCAGAAAGCCAAAAAACAGTTTTGCGAAAACGGCTCTCAAAGTTTCAGCTTTTCTCTTCAGTTCTCTAAAACGCACCATATTTGAAATCTTTGATGTGTTTTGTGATGTGGGGCTTCTTGGACGTGTGGCCTCTGGTCTGGTGCACCTTATTCTTTCTGCCTTTTCATTTTTGTATGGCATTAATTATTTACTGCTGCTCTACAAAGAGAATGGTGCCTGGGTTTCAAACCAATTGAGGTGCAGAACTATGTGGGCATGAATATACAGTAGTTCTAGTGTTTTACCTGCAGACTGCCTCATTGATAGCAGTCTCTAGTGCAATCGGTGAGGCATTGTTTTCTTAGGTAGAATCGATCACGTTACTGAATGAAGGCTCGATCTCAGCAGCCTTCTGAATCATCTTCCATTGACAATGGCTATGAAGCTTAGGAGAGCCATTGATAGATAGGCAACAATGCAGCTGCTAGGTGCTTTTCAGCCTATACTTTTGTATGATGCCTCACTTCTGCAGGTATGTGTCTGTGCCAGCTCAAGTGGCCTAGTGAACAGAGCTCATGATGAGGTTCTCTTTATGAAGAGGTGGTATGATAGGTATTGTTACGAGATATCGTGGCAATACGATAATAGAGTCAGCGCGTGATGTGCTAAGTTTCGGGTCCGAGGTGCCGATGCACGAAATGCCTGGTCGCGGATCCAAGGAATAGACGCTCGATGAGTTTATTCGCGCAGTCCGAGGTGCCGACGCGTGAAATGCCTGGGCGCGGGTCCGAGGAATAGACGCTCGATGAGCTCAGTCACGCAGTCCGAGGTGCCGATGCACGAAATGCCTAGCCGCGGGTCCGATCGAGGAATAGACGCTCGAGGTGCCGACGCGCGAAGTGCCTAGCCGCAGGTTCCGAGAAGTCGACAATCGATGAGCGATGTGCCGACGCGCGAAATGCCTAGCCGCGGGCTCGAGGAGTCGACGCTCGATGTGCTTAGTCGCACAGTCGAAGGCGCCGATGCACGAAATAGTTAGGCAAGGGTCCGATAATCCGCGCGCGATGTGCTTGATCGCCGAGTCGAGGACGCCTACGCGCGAAAGGCTGAGCCGCGTGTCCGAGGATTCCGTGTCCAAAGCTTGGTCGCGAAGTCCACGTCGCCGATGCTCCGAATGCTTAGCCGAGGGTCTGAGACGTCCACAAAAAGCGGGATCAGCCACACTACTGTGATGTACGCGTAGCGCCCGTTTTGACACTCGTCGAGATTACGGAAACTGTCCAGAGCTCGCGAGGAGACCGCAACAAGCGAAGCAGACGACACCATCGCGGAGCGAGCAGCGGACCAATGGGGAACCGCGCTGGAGTCACGTGGCGGGCATGGCCAATTGGTCGTCCCGGCACGACCTTCAATTATTTGCTTTTTGTGTGCTTTCTTCTGTCCGGAGGAGGTAGCTGAAGCGGGAAACTTGAAGACGCAGAAATGCGCTTTGCAACGCGACCAAGATGGCGGCGCCCGGCTGAGCCGTTCCGGAGATATCGTGGCTTGAAAAACGCTGTTCTTTCGTAGTTTCCGCGAAATTTTTCGGCACATTGGCTGATACAGGAATTTTTTAGAGCCATTTTAGTTAGTTTTCAGTGATGATATTTCGGAATCAGATAGAAAAAGAGTTATAGAAACTGAAAATGTGATTTTCAAAAAATTCATTTTTTTAGCCATTTCTCGCGATGCGAAAGCTGCGTCCCCCTTTAAAATAAGAAAATTTTATGCTATGCATGTACATGCCTTGACAAGCATTTGTGAGGGTCAGTTTGTTATCATCTTTCATTAAAGATAATGTTGCCTTGCACATATTTCCATAGTGCTGCATTGTACCCTGGATCCCAGCTGAGTCTAAAGGAAAGCCTCATGATGATTACAGCATTCAGCCTTCGTCATAAGCTTTCAAAAGAAGCTACTGAGGACTTACTTCACCTTGTTGAGCTGCACCTGCCTCGTGACACAGCCACAGCAACAAGTTTTGCTCTCTTAAAGCAATTTCGCAGCTTTCTCTTGTTGCCATGGCACCATGTTTACTGCCCATCCTGCAAGGTGTACATTGGCAAAGACATTGGTAATGGGCTGAAATGCTTGGAGTGCGACTCCACCTACTCGGTGGAGGAGCTGCAAAAAAAGTCTTCATTTTTTCTTGTGCTGAGTATTGAGGAACAATTACGCAGCATTTTGGAGTCTCAGTGTTCCAAAATGCAACTGGGCTCTGAAGCAACCAAGTCAACTAGCTATGATGTTTCAAGCATTTAGCAAAGCCTTTGTTATCATAGGCTGCCACTCTCTTTAGGATATTACTCTGACGATCAACACAGATGGCTTCCCTATGTACAAATCATCAGGGTACTCAATGTGGCCCTTAGAGCTAGCTGTAAATGAGTTGCCAGAGCATGAACGATGGGATAATTTGCTGCTTCGTGCCATCTGGTTTGGACGTGAGAAACCAAACATTAATTGATTTTAAGGCCTTTTGTTGAAGAAATGAACCACCTTTCAAGCACAGGTTTTGCTTGGACAGCTCAAAACGGGGCTTCACAAACCACAAGGGTGTTTCCTGGACCAGTTACAGTAGACACAGTTGCCAGGGCACTAGTCATGAACATGACAATGTTTAATGGTGCTTATGGCTGTGCATGATGTGAGAGCGAAGGAACTGTGGTTTCAAAGGCTCTGGGCATAGCAGAGTGTACCCCCTTGGCCAAAAACAGCCAAAGGAAAGGACTGCTGTATCTTTCAAAAAGCATGCAAAAAAGGCCGATGCCCAAGGCACACCAATCCAAGGGATAAAAGGGGCCAATATACTAAAGTCTTTAAACTCAACCACTTTGTTTTTCTGACTAACTTTGTAGTAGATTATATGCATGCCGTCTGCCTGGGGTTTGTGCGCTCTGTGACTTGCCTGTGGCTAAGCTCCAAAAGAAAGAAGAAGTTTAGTTTGAGCGTCTACATTAAGGAGCTGAACCAACGGCTGACCTCCCTCCAGCCTGTACATGAAATTGGAAGGCTACCACGTTCACTTGATGAGTCGAGCGTACTGGAAAGCTTCAGAATGGCTCTATTGGCTTCTCTACTACTCCCCCATTGTTTTAGATGGTCTCTTGCCAAATTCATACTTCTCAATTGGGTAGAGTTTGTTGACATCATGCATTTCCTGCTCGCTAAATCTATTCCTCTCGATAGGCTTGACGAAGTGCAGCAAAAGCTGATCAAGTTCCTTAAAGACTTTCAGAGCCTCTATGGCATAACAGAAATGAAATACAACACACACCTCCTTATCCATCTGCCAGGCACTGTAAAAAACTGGGGACCATTGTGGTGCTATTTGGCTTTCCCATTCGAAGCAATGAATGGTACATTGATCAAACTTGTCAAAGGTACACGGTATGCACACAATCAGGTTTCAACTAAATTTTGTTCATCATCTGTTTCTGCTGGCTCCTCTAAGGAGGGTGTCACAAACTTTATCACAGGTTTGCTGAAAGGCTACAAACTATGGAAAAATGCACTGACTCTGAAGTCGCGAGTGGTTGTTCATGAATACATAAAGTGTCTAGCACGAGTATCGGGAATTTCAAAAAGCTGTCGCATTCGGGTCTAACGTTCACAACTGCATCTGCAGACAAATCTCGCCGTGTGAACTGTTTCATTTTTTGTGATGAAATGTTTTGCCGCATTGTAGGCATGGCTCTTACCTGTGATTGTCCCCAACATACTCCGGCATGTACGAAGAACATTGTAGTCACATGTGAGAAAATGCAAATGACCGGCAGTGTGCTCAAGTTATTGCCACAAAAGTTTGTTTCAGTGGACAGAACACATCAAACTGTCACTGTCAGTCCAGGCAAAATGTTGAAGTGCATTGCTTTGTTTTTAAATGGGAGAACATTTTTGTCAGTGTTGCATTCTGGTGTTTTTAACTGCTGAAGTATGCCTACTTCCAATTTTGCAGAACTAAGTGATTGGTTTTAGTTAATGTATGAGTAGATGTATCTAATGTTATTCATTGCTTTCTTCTTGTATTGAATTTAATATGTTGTCATTTTAAGAAATGCGTTCCTGCCGTTGTTACCATTTTTCATGGTTTGCTTTTCAATATGTGTACAGTAACTACATGTTTCAGAGGCAGATTTTCTGTATTTATGCACATCTTTGTAAGTGAAATTCTTGGAACTCTATTGATTAGATTTATTCCCTTCAGGTGGTGTGTGCTCAATTATGCTTCCCAGCATATTCAAAATATTGCACCAATAGCAACAGCTGGAATGTTTGCTACTACTCAGTGCAGCTGGCTCGGTGTTTACTATTGGTGTCACATGTTCATGTGTGGGTTCATTTATTTTATTGTTTTTCACAATGCTTTAGAGCAGGTATACTTTTTAAGTGGCTGGATAGGTCCTTTCAAAGATTCCTAGACATGACATATAGAGTCCACATTTTGTAAACTTGGCGAACTCATAGAAGAACCAAAAATTATTAATTTGTTCTGCAGCTGCGTGCTTTTCATGATCGAAGTGTGAGAAAAGTGGTGAAGCTTAGCACCAGAAGGAGTTACGCATGACTTGCAAGCTTTGTTTTTCCGCAGGTTGTTGCAGCACTGATTATTCATTTAGAAATTATTTATGTCTGCATGAGAAAGAAAAGTAATGCATGGAGAGGAAATGCAGAAGTGTCCTTCATGAATATGTAACTTTATCTAAATTCTCATGGATTGTGCTCATTCCAACAGCTGATATGTGCATTTTGCTAATAGCACTACTCTTTGCTTTATAAGAACTGCATTATCATGTACTCCAAGGACATAACACTGCAGGACAAACACGAAAAGACAAACACAAGCACGTTTTGTCCTCTCTTTATTGTCCTGCCTTCAGTTGCCGTTATTATCTGAGGGATGACAAACCAACTACGATGAATATGTACATTGATTCTCGATCAGCAACCTTATCTTTGCACTCTTATGACAATGTTTCTTGGGATCATATTTGATGTGCTATTTTGCATCACACTATATGTATTGTTGCAATGTTCATTATCAATTTATACTTGTGCCTGCTTGTCCCAAATGTGTCATATTGTTACAGTGCATTTGTACAGGACTGTGCAGTCAAGTGAGAGACAAAGAGGAAGTGGTAGACTGTCTTTTGGAGCTGCAGGCGACTTTTGTGATGATGATTGTTGGGGTTTAGTGGCGCAAGGGCCAGGTATGGCCAAAGAGCGCCATGACAGTATTAGTTCGCAGTGAAGTGATGAATTGAGAGAAGTAGATGTGACGTGGCTGTAAAGGGCCTAAAATAATCGCTGTAAAGTGCGTAAAATCTACATGGAATAAGATAATGGCAATGACAAGTGACGTGTACTATGAAGATAAAAGATGCATTGCTAAACAATGACATGATATACAAGATATGTCAGATATAAAAATTGTCAAAAAACACTACTGCCTAAACAGAGCCCTTAAAACACAAGGGGCTGGAGGCATGTGCTGATACAAAACTATCACAGCGGCATCCTCTGAGGAGAGGATGCGCTACGAATTCGTTGGGCTTATAACACGCAGGACCACTTCGTTTAAGAAACCGAGGACTGCTTTGGCGTTAAACAGCGGTTCTTCACCAATAAACATCATAGGATGAAAGGGATATGATAGTGGTATGCTACAGGGAAATGTTTTCTTCTCTCCGTTTCGGCTTCCCGACACTCCAGCAGGACGTGGAGCACGGTCAGCCTCTCACCACATCTACCACAGGTTGGTGGTTCATCACCAGTGAGCGAAAAATTGTGGGTGCCGTACGTGTGTCCTATTCTGAGACGACAGAATAGGCATCAATTCGTCGTGTTTTCGTAGCTGAGGGCCAGAAACCTAACTGTGGTTTAATCATGTGAAGTTTATATTTGTTTCAGCGTCCCACAAGTGTTGCCAGTGGCTTCGTAGCTTCTTTCGCAAGAAAGGTTTCAAGTCTGTTGCAGGAGCAGCAGTTGTAGGGTTAATAGCCTGAGACTGATGTGGCCATTGATGATCTGCTCGAACATTACCCTCAATGCCTCTATGACCCGGTACCCAGCATAAAATCACATGTTGGTTAGATATATACGCTTTACACAAAATGGAATAAAGCCATTAAGTACAGGGTTTTTGGGTTTACAGAGTGATTGGAATGCTTTCACAACACTTTGCGAGTCCGTAAATATGATAGTCTTTAGTTTTGATTTCATTATAAACTTTACAGCCGATAATATTGCATAGGCCTCAGCCGTAAAGATACTTGTCTCCGGGTGCAGTACACCGGTTTCCGAAAACGATGGACCGATGGCTGCATAATAAACCCCGGCATGTGACCTAGAAGCGTCCGTGTAAAACTCTGTACACGAGTACTTGGATTGAAGCTCTAGGAAATGCATTTTAATGTGCGCTCTGGAGCGTCTTTCGTGACCTCTACGAACGATGTGTCGCACTCTATGATCTGCCACTGCCACGGCGGTAACAATTTAGCAGGAGCCATAGGACTATGTTCAAGCACTGGAACACCCATTTGCTCACTAAGATTTCTTACACGTAAAGAGAACGGTTTCCTCGCTGCAGGTCGGTTATGGAAGAGTGCAGCGGCGGTATGGTGGAATAAGAAGGATGTTCGTTGTTGCTTGTACTGTCAGAAAATATACGAAACTGCTATATGAGCGCTGCAGATGGGTGACCACTGGTTCGACTCTACATAGAGACTCTGGATCGGGCATGTTCAGAAAGCACCGGTCGCGAGGCGGATACCCAAATGGTGAATGGGGTCTAGTATTTTTAATGCACTTGGCGTTGCGGAGTTATAACTATAGCTCCGTAATCAAGGCGCGAGCGGACAAGACTGTTGTACAAGTTTAGGAGGCATTTTCGATCACTACCCCATGTTGTGTGCGAGAGAATTTTTAAAAGGTTCATAGTCTCAGACACTTTGTCTTCAGATATTTAGATGGGGGATGAAGTAAGCTTAGAGTCCAGAATTATGCCCAGGAATTTATGTTCACTGCTCATGGATAGTTCCTCTCGATTGATCGTGAGATTTGGTACCGGTGTCACGCCTCTTTTGTTTGAGAAGAGTATGCATGTACTTTTCTGTGCATTTATTTTGAACCCATTTACATCCGCCCATTTAGACAATTTGTTTACCAAGCTGCACCTGTCGTTCACAGATAGCAATGTTACATGATTTGAAACCTATCTGTACATTATCGACGTACACAGAATAAACATGCTGCGTGGAATCACTGTATGCAGGGTTCATTTTTACAATGAAGAGTGTGCAACTAAGTACACCCCCTTGCGGCACGCCAGCCTCCTGGGTGAATGTTCTAGATAAAACATTGCCCACTCTTACGCGAAACGTGCGGTTGACAAGTAGCTTTCGACTGTATTTAACATATTCCGCGGACCCCCATCGCAGAAAGATCTCGCAGAATTCCGAAGCGCCATGTCGTGTCGTACGCTTTCTCTAAATCTATAAATACTGAAAGTAAAAACGTTTATGAATAAAGCATCTCTGATGTTTGCCTCGATGCGAACAAGGTGGTCTATTGTCGACCTACCTTCTCGGAAGCCACACTGGAAGGGGTCTAGTATTTTGTTATTTTCTAGGAAACTGATTAAACGCCGGTTTATCATTTTTTCATACAGCTTGCACAGGCAGCTCGTTAGTGCTATTGGCCTGTAGCTGCTGGCTAAGGACGGGTCTTTGCCTTGTTTAAGTATAGGGATGACTATGGCTTCTTTCCATGAGGACGGGATACACCCAGCCGCCACATGACATTAAACAGAGATAAGAGTGTTTTCAGTGTTTCAGGGTGTAGGTATCTAACCATTTCATACATGATACGATCACCACCTGGCGCCGAGTTGTTACAACAAGCGAGAGATGCTTTAAGTCGGCTAAGTTAAATGGTTGATTGTAAGCCTCACTCGAAAAACCTTTGCGGTTAAGAGGCTGCCGCTCTGCGCGTTCTTTGAACTTCAGGAAAGTGTCTGTATAATGATACTTGATACATATTGAAAGTGTTCACCTAGACAATCCGCCTGATCTTCAGGCTATCACCTTGGCTACTTACTAAGGGTAGAGGATGTGACTCCCGGCCTATTAATTTATTTACCCTATTCCAGACTTTTGTTTCGTCGGTGTATGAATTATACTGGCAATGTACCTTCCCAACTCTCTCTCTTTGCACGTCGACGCGTTTCTTCTGCCCTGTGACTTTGCTTGTTTAAAATTTATCAGGTTTTCAGCTGTTGGGGAGTTGCGAAACAATCCCCAGGCTTTGTTTTGCTTTTTACGTGCTTTCTGGCATTCATCATTCCACCAAGGCGACGTTTATTAGCTAGTCCATTAGTTGTTGTATGTACCTTCAGCAGCGTCAATGATAAAACCTGTCATATACGCCACAGCATCGTCTATGTTAAAAGAGGCATGTCATCACGGCTTAAATATGTTATTTGTCGGAAAAAGTTCCCATTTAGCCGAGTCAACCTTCCATCGCGGAACGTGTGGCGAGCATCTATCATGTTCTGTTAAGCCTAGCATAATTGGGAAGTGGTCGCTCCCAAGGGGGTTCTTGAGAACAGACCACTCCAGGTATGGCATTAGTGTACTCGATGCTATACTTAAGTCAATGGATGAATATGTGTTATGTGTAATGCTGTAATACGTAGGCTCTTTCTTGTTAAGTAATGATGCGCCTGAAGAAAACAGAAAATTTTCAATCAGGCGACCTCTCGCATCGCAACGTGAGTCTCCCCACAAAGTGTTATGTGCGTTGAAATCTCCGACAACTATGTATGGCTCGGAAGTTCATTATGTAGTTTTGGAATTCGGTTTTATGTAGTTGATAATTGGGAGGGATGATATAGAGCTGACAGTGACCAGCTTGTCAAACAACACCCCTCGGACAGCAACTGCCTCTAGGGGCGTACGAAGTTTTAGTTCCCGGCAGGCAACACCTCTGTCGACTACAATAGCCACACCACGGAAGACCGACTGTGTCATCGCGGTCCTTACGAAAAATGGCGTATTGTCGGAGAAAATCAGTTTGCGTGTGTTTGAGGTGTGTTTCTTGGACACACAGCACCTTTGGATTATACTTATGTAGGAGTTCTTTGATGTCATCGAGATTGTAGGAGTCCTCGGACATTCCACTGCAATATTTGTGTATCCTTGTTGAATGTGGGTTTTGTGCTGTGTGTTAAGAAAGAGGAATTACTTCACAGAGCCCTTTCCGGGCGCCGTGATGCGTGTTTTTCTTGTTTGGAGCGATCGCGAGACTCTCGCGGCTCCTTAGGCGCAAGTGGCGCCGTCTGGCTGTTGTTGTATCCATAGCCTCTTGCGAGGCGCTGGACACGCGCTCTTGCGAGCGGTTGGTTTGACGAGAAGGCCTCGCCTCGAGAGACGAGGCCTCGAGGCCACCAGCCCGGAGGTCGATGGCCCCTTCTTGTGAGTTGGCAGAGCAGCGCTAGCTGCACCTGCCGAGGGGCGGATGGCGTCGCCGCCGGGCCACTGCGCGTGTGCCAGACAGCCGCCGGGGCCGATGTGGCGCTGCCCCCTGACGCGCCACTTCGGCAAAGCTGGTTTTGGCAGTATGACACCCGCCTGCGTGCCTCTCTGAGAGATATTTTCTTTACTTTGATTGTCACAATTTCTTTTTCTTTCTTCCAAGACGGGCACGACCGCGAGATGCGGCATGCTCGCCATCACAGTTGACACAGTGTGGAGTGTTTTCGCACGTTTCAGAGGCATGGTCACCGGAACTACATTTAGCACATGTTTGTCGGCCTCGGCAGTTCGTGAACTGTGGCCGAACCGCTGGCATTTGAAACATCGTAGAGGGTTTGGCACGTATGGCCTGACACGACGTTGATGTATCCGGCCTCGATGGTTTCGGGCAGAACACTTGAGTTAAAAGTTAGTATCAGGTGCTTAGTCTGGATTCCTTGCCGTCGCGCCTCATCATAATTCGTTTAACATTGATTACATTCTGCTCACTGAAACCCTCTAGGAGTTCAGCCTCAGTCAGCTGCAACAGGTCATCATCTGATACAACGCCACGGGTGGTATTCATGGTACGGTGCTGGGTACGGTTACTTGAGCATCTCCAAATGATACTAGGTTGGGAAGTTTCTCGTACTGTTGAGATCACGGAGCTCCAAGAGGAGATCCCCGCTTGCCATCCTGGATGCTTTATAGCCTGGTCCAAAATATCCGTCAAAGACTTTGAGACAAGGAAAGGTTAAATTGTTCGTACTGATGTATCCGACTTTTGAGAATGAATAATGAAAGCGCGGGAAGTTATGCGTTTGGCGTCCAAAAAAATTGGAAAACATCTTCGGTGCGCCCTCTTTTCTGACGGCGATCATGGAGTGGGGGGAATGGTTCAGCCATAAGTATTGGTGCATTTTTCGGCAGCGACGCCAGCCACCCACCATGGAGCCCAACGAGGGGACGCTGCAGAAACTGGAAAAGCCAGGTCCTGCAAACGCCAGCTGTACGCCACTATACTAACCAATAGGAGTATCCAAGGCTGGCTACCCACACAAGGTTAACCCTAGCTGCCTGGGAAACGGAAGTAAAAGGAGTGAAAAGAAGACAGGATAGATTGAAAGTGAGAGAGAAAGACGAAGATTTAAGAGAAGGACAGGAAAAGGCAACTGCCGATTTCCTCTGGGTGGATCAGCCCAGGGGTGCCGTCTATGTGAAGCAGAGGCCGAAGGGGTGTGTTGCCTCCGCCGGGGGGCCTTAAAGGTCCGAACACCCGGCATCAGCTCAACCCCCAGGATCCCCCTTTCCCCAGACACGGCTAAGCCACGCACGGCTACACGCGGGAGGGTCCAACCCTCATGTGCTCGGGTCCGTGGTGTCGCCACACCCCAAACGCCTGCTTTCGCAGACGTTCCTGCGGGGCGACTTTTGTAACAGCCTGCGCGTTTACCACTAACTTTTCCCCATGTAAATACTTGTATATGTGTTTGTGCATGAGGCTCCTCTTCATAACAATATTGTAGTAATGTACATACCAAGGTTTGTGATCCTATTGACGTAGACTTTCACGAGTCCTCGGTCATTTCGAAAGCTGATAACTTACCTTTTGTGATTGGTATATGGAACAGTGTTTCTATTTCTTAAAGCTCCATTTTTATCCTCAATTCCACACACGGTTTTATTACAGCTTATGAACATTACAAATAATCTAACCTAATCCACCTTTTTTTGCTATTTCTGGGGCCATAGTAGATTGTAGCCCTACTAAAGTGGTGACTAACTAAGGGTTGGAGTCTGCTTTTGACCATGAAGCTAGCTATGCCTTTCACACTGCATGAAAATTCAGTGTAGTACAATGTAGTAGACTTTCGCCTTGCATGTCACCATGCTCATGCCACCACTTTTATGACAATGAGCAGAGGTGACTGCGTGCAGTATACCAAAACTATGTGCTAATTATGGTGTCTTATGCTTTCGAGATACCTCTGCCTGGAAGTGATGCATGACAGTTGCACATGCCGGGTGGTGTGTGGACAGGGCTTGACAGAGTGAGAATGCTTTCATATGGTTTTTGGAGCCAGTTCACTACTCTGAGCAAGCCACACCATATATATAACCAGAATTTTTGTTCATCTCTTTTCAATGCTACGTGCCATTGGCTTACATTATGGTAAATGAGCCATTGCTCTGAAGGTTAAATATTAATCTCACCTGTTCATAATTGTTAATATTGTATGAGGAAACTTTAATACTTCTTGCCCTTTTTTCTTCCAGTGGTGCTGAAGAAAATATTAAAAAAGATTTTTCAAATCTCTCTTTTTTTTCAGCCTGTTCATCTCGACGTTTCTTTGTATGATAGTTCTCTCTTTAAAATTATTTGCAATCAGTGGCTGAAAACAAGTATGTAAACATGTGTCTACCGTTACTCCAGTAACAATAAATGTATCAATGCCTAGCTATTGGATAGGTGCCGTTATTGCTTGCATATCGTGTTGTACCTGCACGTACACAAGGAAACACATGCAGAAAATGAGTGAACAAATGACAAGTGTTACCTGCAATCTAGGTGAAAAGTTGCAACGAGAATTTAAATCTCGTTTTTATTGCGATAGCAATTATATGGACACTTCTACCGGATTTC
Organism: Dermacentor silvarum; assembly: GCF_013339745.2. Classification (NCBI taxonomy): domain Eukaryota; kingdom Metazoa; phylum Arthropoda; class Arachnida; order Ixodida; family Ixodidae; genus Dermacentor; species Dermacentor silvarum. The sequence continues at coordinate 64,119,927 of NC_051155.1, read as the reverse complement.
TGCCGTCGCCGTCGCCGTGAGGTTCCCTATAGATAAAATCTTCGCCGCGCGCCGTATGCCCGAGCGGAAGCGTGCGGGGACGCGCGCTATCACGGAGAGCGAACGCACTCAATCACCCACGCGCAAGCAAGGAAGCGGGAAGCCAGCGCTAGGGAGCGCGGGGGGGGGGGGGGGGGCGGGGGGGGGGGGCGCACTTACGCTGCCAACAACCGCGCTCGTCGCTCGTCCGCACCGTCTGTTATCTCCACACGGCTGTGACCTTCATGCGCCTGCATTCGCCGCTCAGTTTCCGTTGAAGCGATAGACCGCAAGTA